>NC_068983.1:108321744-108347728 GCF_001194135.2 Octopus bimaculoides
CAGACCACGAAACATGGTTGAAATTCCTCAGTAATAATCAAGACAATATAGTCATATGAATATTTATTTCAACAAATAATGTAAATGCCTAAATTTAAAGAATCATTTAAATCATGTTCACAGAGACAAACAGGAGAAATGCCAAAGAATTTTGTGTATACCTATGTCTTAGTAGATTGTTTTATACACAAATGCTTGATTGTAGCATTACTTTAAAATCAGAAAGATTTAAGAAATGAAGTGGATATGAAAATATTCCATTGATTAAAAATTCCAAACATAGACAAGGCATTACTTTAAACAGTTAGAGGTATTAAGTAATTAATTATTTCATTAATCTATTTAGGTTATACCACTGGCTAAATGACCTAACTAGTCTTCTATCCAAAGCATTAAGTATTTTTAAAATGTTTCTCTTCTTTTACACAACAAGAATAACCCATTTCTCGACCGGATTGTGACTTGCGAAGAAAAGTGGATTCTGTATGACAACCGGTGACAATCAGCTCAGTGGTTGGACACCGACGAAGCTCCACGGCACTTCCTGAAGGCAAAGTTGCACCAAAAGAAGGTCATGATGACTGTTTTGTGGCTTGCAGCCGGTCTCATCCATCACAGCTTTTTGGATCCAGGCGAAGCCATTATGGTGGAGAAGCACTGTCAGTAAATGGATGAAATACATAAGAAACTATGACAATAACAGCTAGCATTGGTCAATAGAAGAGGACGAATTCTTCTCCATGACAACACTTGGCCGTACATTGCACAACTGACCCTGCAGAAGTTGAACGAACTGGGCTATGAAACTCTGGCTCATCTGCAATACTCACCAAACCTCTCGCCTACTGACTACCACTTTTTCAAGCATTTCGACAACTTCCTGTGCGAGAAATGCTTCAAAAACCAAGACGATACCAAACACGCCTTCAACGACTTCATCGCTACCAAAACGCAGGATTTTTATGCTACTGGCATAAATAAACTTGTTTTGCATTGGCAAAAGTGTATTGATTCTGATGGTGTTTATTTTGATTAATAAAGTTTTGACTGAGCTGAGATATGTGCATCTGAATTTAAATGTTAAAAACTGCAAGAACTTTCTTATGAAACTAATATAAGGAAATGGGCTTGAATCAAAAGAATCTAGATGTTAATATGAACAGCATTATGACATAAATTAACGATCAGGGTTCATAAATTGTAAAAGTATTATGAAAGTGACCATTCTCTGAGATTAAACAAATGCAGAGAATTTCATTAATTTTTGTCTCATCTATACTATATGAGATAGAAATACACTTGAAAAGTTTTAGTTCTAACCATAGACATTTGGACACCATTGTGATAAATTTAAAAACATACAGACCCTTCCAACCCAAGGCAAAAAAGAGAAAAAGCATTTAAACAAAAGCTGATGAATATGGTGAAGGCTGTTTGATTTTGAACCATGCTGCTATATATGAATATAGTGCAACTATCACAAATACAACAGGTCCATTGTTCATTGCCTACATGGCATTTCTCCAGCAAAAGAGAATGTGAGAAATGCTAATGCTTCAATATTTATTATAGATATTAGAAATTTTCTAGTAGTAAATGAGAACAAGCGAAATTTCTTCAAATTAACACTGAGAAGGTATGTTTTAAAAGTATTGGTCATTCATTATTCAACTAAGAAATTGATTTAGTCCACTATTTGCTATTAACATCTTAATTGTTAATGGTACTGTTAAGGAGGAAGTAATATATTTTTGGTTACAGCAAAATCTAATGCATACAGTAGACAGCTGGGCAATTTACTTATTGTAAGCAGAAAATACTTCTAAAAAAAAAAAGACATTGTCAGAAATATGTTGACAAATATACTTATATATGTATATATATATATATATATATATATATATATACTTTTACACAGACACACACTTGCACACACACACATACACACACACACACATGTATGTATGTATATAAATACATACACACACATACATATACTTTGTTGCAAAAATAGATTCACTTGAAAAATATGTGAAAGCTAATGAAAGCAAATTTAATCAATCAATCTATCTGTCTATCTGCTTGTCTAGCTAGCTAGCAAAACACACACACACACACACACTTTCTCTCTCTCTCTCTCACACACACACACACACACACACACACACATCTATGCTTTTATAGTTTTCCCAGCTAATATCTTACTGTCATTTTCGACAAGAAAGATGATTTTGACTCAATGCAGAGAGTCTAAAAATTTGTATGGTGAGACTTAAAAATCTAAGGAAAAATAACAAACGCTATTAACAAGATTATAATTTGTTAAGCTATCAAACCCCATCTTTAGAGTGTGTACAGTGTGCACTAAGCCTCCACAATAACAATATCAGAATAATGGAAAAATCCAAGCTAATGGTATTTTTGAAAATTGTTATTAAGATATTCATGTAATTCACTAGTGATATAAATTTATAATGTTTGATAATTTTGTTTTTGCGTTTTTGCTATTTCAAAAGTGCTGGTTTTAATGTTTTGTTTGTGTTTTGCTAACATTTCTTTTTGCAAATTTGTCAGTTAATAAAGTTGTGTTCATTATATCGTATCTCTATTTCTTATTTACTGTACTCCATTTTATTTATGTCATAATAATTAAAAAGATTTTTTTCTTGAGAGACAATGGAAAATTTACAAAGATGGCATCTCAAATCCTAAGGAGGTGGTTATTTGGAAAGTTTATTGTATTTATAGTATTTATAACTACACTATGTTTATTTTGTTTGGATCTTTATCATCATCAGGTGACTTATTCTAAAATATTTCTGATTGGATTCAAACAAAGCACCTTTAACTTTTGTCTGAAACTCCAAGATAAGAAATTATTATACTCTGACTTATTTGGAGTAATGACCTAATCTTAGTTGCTATAGCTACATGTTTTGACCATTTTTACCTTCTGCCATCTTTAGGTACCACTCTTATTTGGTAACATTTCTAGAATTTTGAACTAAATTCAATTCATCACATTCGTGGGGTAAATTATTCTCATGTTCAGAATAATCTTGTATTAGTTTTTGTTATATTTGTGATGCTATTTGCTCTTTATCATTGAATTAAAGTATATAAATAAATTTACTGATTCAAGAATTGAACTCACCCCCTCCAGGCTAACTGCAATACTTACCTTGAGAGTATATATACATGTTAAACAAAGGAGCAAGCAGCATCACAAGTAGGATAATAAGTAATGAGAACAGTCTGCTTACAAGGTCTAGCTCCTCTACTCCAGCCCTTCTTGCATAGTTTATCCCCTCACCTCCTAGGATAAAACTGCCTTTCTTGGGGTTATAGTCTTTCAAACTACATGGCAACCTCCCTTGCATTAGTGGCATGAAAACAAAGTACCCAGCACATTCAAGTGGCTGGTGTTGGGAAGGGCATCCAACCATAGAAACCATGCCAAAGTAGACAATGGAATATAATTAGTCCTTGGGCCTGCTGGATCCTGCCAAACCACCCAACTCATACCAACCTTGAATATGGATATCAAATGAAGGTGATGATGTTGATGATGATGATGATGATGATGATGATTTTACTGAATATAAAATGTAACTGCAATATAATTGTATCAAATAAAATAACTATATCCTTCTCCCACCAAAATTGATGTAATGTCTAATGGAAATTAGAGCCACATTTTCAATAAATTATTTCTTGATTAATAAGAAGAATTATCCTTACTCAAAAGAAATTCTTCTGTAGCATATTTAAATAGCACCCAAGTGTAATATGTTACTTGGTAAACATAGAAAAGGAATTGTAATTAAAGAATAAGTATGAATTAAAAATAATCTTGGATGAAAAAAAAAAAATTACAGAATTCTTCTCAAAACAACTGAATACATTTGCAGCACAATACTATGCTTAAAATGAATTACAGTAAGCAGTATCTCAGAATAGTGGAGGCGCAATGGACCAGTGGTTAGGGCAGCAGACTCGAGGTCATAGGATCGCGGTTTCAATTCCCAGACTGGGCGCTGTGTGTGTGTGTGTTTATTGAGCAAAAACACCTAAAGCTCCACAAGGCTCCGGTAGGGGATGGTGGCGAACCCTGCTGTACTCTTTCACCACAACTTTCTCTCACTCTTACTTCCTGTTCCTGTTGTGCCTGTATTTCAAAGGGTCAGCCTTGTCACACTGTGTCACGCTGAATATCCACGAGAACTACGTTAAGGGTACACGTCTGTGGAGTGCTCAGCCATTTGCACGTTAATTTCACGAGCAGGCTGTTCCGTTGATCAGATCAACTGTAACCCTCGACGTCGTAAGCGACGGAGTGCCAACAACAATCTCAGAATGACAAAATCTATCTTTGGGTAAACAGAGTTCTAAAATTCAAATTCCAATCATCATCATCCCCATCATCATCATCATCATCATCATTTAATGTCCATTTTCTATGCAGGCATGAGTGGGATGGTTTGACAGGAGTTGGCCAGCTGGGGAGCTGTCCAGACTCCAGTTGTTTGTTTCAGGATGGTTCTATGGCTGGATGCACTTCCTGATGCTAACCACTTTACAGAATTTATTGGAAGCTTTTTATGTGCCATCAGCATGGGTACATTTACACAGCTCCATCACAAGTGCATATTATGAGGCACCGGCATAAGTGCACTTAATGCAGAACTGGCAAGATCGCATTTTAAATGTTACCAGCATGATTGCATCCTATGTGGCACCAACATGAATGCAATCTTACGTGACACTGGCACCTGCAAAGGATATGCCTCTATGTATAGACGACCATGATTTTATTTTGCTTGATGTGTTTTCACAAATATAACAAATCGCCACAACTCCCAGTCCCACATCATCTCCTCATCCAAATTTGTATATTAGTAAAGATTAATGGCTTCTGTTTTCATTGGAAGTAACATAGTTCCTGTCATTATATCGCATTACTTTTTCCATTGTTCTGTTTATAACGTTAAAACAAAACTTTAGTTGAATGTGAAAATATAAGATAATACCTATTTTTATGTTAATATTTTATCTTATTTTGTACATGTAGTATGTCTTTGGCTTATGGTTTGGTCTAGTCATGAGCAGAGGAATATACCATCCTTGAGATTGGTGAAACAAATTGCAACAAACAAATATAAGCATGAAAAAACAGGGGCATAGAAACCAATGCTTGATTTCTATGATAGCACAAGAACTATGATGGCACAAGAACTGTCACAAAGTTGAAATAAAATAATCCCAAGTTAGATTACTTCTTCATCAACTTTATGCATGCATGGAAATAATTATTGGAAACCTTGTAACTTAATTTGATGTCTTCTAGATGATCAGTTTCAGTAATTATCTATAAATCTTTAAAGTGCATATTGATAAGTGTAATTGCTCACCTTGAACTGTTGAACCAGCATTCAGTATGTGTAACGTGTAAAAATGTAAGCATGTGATTGATATTGACTGGCTCCTATAACATTTCATTCACTAAAACTAGACCACCATTTTGATCTTTTAAACTAAGGGTAAATCAGTATTTTTTAAACTTTTTAAGGGAAAAGCAGCACAGAGTAGGGCAGGCTCAAAAATCAATGCTCATCACAGACATTAAAGGCTGGAAATCTCTGCTAATTAAGATGTGCTTCCATGAAAAGCACTACATGAAGTATACATGTTCATTAGTTGTTATCAACATAGTGTGACATATACAATGTATCTCATATCTGAAATAATTGGAAGCTTAAAGAAATATTTTACAGGCTCTGCAGTAATTTCATACTATCACAAGTGGATATAAATGAACGAGTGATATAACACTAAAAGGCTATTAACAAATTTTTGCTTTCAAATTACAAACTCTGTAAACTCCAGAGAGGCTACATTTTAAAAACACCATCTCAATGATAATGGTTATTTCAGATTTTCATGTTAAAGAATACAATGGTGTCAAACTGTCATTAATAGGATGTTGACATACTGACAGAAGTGTTATTGCTAGTGAAGTGTCTTGGATCAAGACACAGTACAATGATGTGGTAAAGTTCAATTCTATAAGATATAGCAACATTGTATAACAGGAAAATGCATTGGTAATCCTCTTTGATGTCATTAGAACTTCAAGAGATTGATACACTCTATAAAGGCAATGATCTTAAGTGATTCTCCAGCGACTCCATCAGTAGTGGTACTGATATAATTCTTCTAAAGGGTTCAAAAGGACAATTTAAACAAAGAAGTGTTTCCGAGGACATTTACAGCATCAATTAAAATTTAACAAGATTGAGAAATTCAGTGAAATAATGTACTTGTCCATCTCAAACTTCAGAAACAACAACAAACAAACTAATATCCCTTCTTTTTATTGATTTAAAATATTATTTTCAAAACTGGACAAAATATATTCTCAATATCTGATCCAGTTGTACAGTATTATGAAACTATTTCTAAAATGACTAACAATGCAGCAGCTATGCCTTCAAATGATACATAATATCCATCCTCTTCCTCCTCCTCATGATCATCACTTCTATGACAACTTCATTTTGGTATCTAAGTATAAAAGGGCATTTATAACTGATCTTTAAAATATTTTCTAACAAAGTGTAGGGTTGTATTATCAGGCAGCAATATTCCTAATCAGAGAAATTGATATGTACATTAGCAAACAAAATAACAGAGTTGAGATATTGTCTACCAATAAATTTTATTATCTGATATTTTCTGGGCCTGGTTTAACTTTATTATGAGACCTAACAAACAAATAAACTGTTATTTTTATGATAGCATTCTGATGAAATGGAGATGAGCTAGAAATGAGTCGAGTTTGTTTGTTTTCTACAATTAATAATCTACATGAATTTCATAAACTGTTATTTTATTATAGGTAAGCATGCCTTCCTTCTATTTGATACCATAAAATCCTGATAAAATAATATCTATGGGCGTTTGAAAGAAATGTATATGTATGTACTCACACACACACACACACGCACACACACACACACACATTAACTTTTTCTCTTGGTAGAGTAACAATTTTACTTTTATTGTCCAAATTTGACTTTTATAGGCAACAGTACGTCTGATATCGAGTAAACAACATTGTTAAAACATCACAAAATCAAAGAGAGGAGAAATGCTGCATAAGAATTTCTATTTGGCTTTAAATCATTACATACATATATTCATCAAACATTATTACGTCCCTCACATGTATAATGACATATGCACATCGGTATCTGAACAACCCAAATTATGAAAAAGAACAAAGTTATAATTTTGATAAATACTTTTCATTGTAGATATGAAGAGAAAAGCCAAGTTCTAGAAAGGCTTTTTCACATTGAGAATTGAATTTTGTATTTCTTAATGGCATTTGTTGAATTCCATCTGGATAAGTGAATAATTGAATCTGTTTTGATACTAATTACCACAAATGTGTTCCCTACCACATTACTAATGGCTAATTGGTCAGCATTAATGTATCAAGCAAGCATTTACTCTCTTACTACTTTTCTTCAGAATAAGATAATTCTTTCATTATGCATAGAGTAATACACAGAACTGATATTTAATACTAGAATGTCAACCTCAGTTGTTATAGTGGTCTGTATTCATTATAGATATAATTTAGCAGAACCTGAGAATTAATAGAGATTGGGAGACAGATTAATGATTTACTATATTTAAAATCAGGATCTTACTAGTATAAGTTCAGACTGCTTTTTTTTTTTTTAATTCCCCAAGGCTTGATAAAATAAGATTTGCGAGTTAATTTCACTGAGCTAATTTTGTACCTTAGAATGAAATTGTAACTGTGCATTAGAAAAGTCACCTAAATAAAAATAAAAAAATCTAAATAGAAAAATGTGTCACTACAAGACTTACAGAAGATTGTGAAATGATAGTGTGTGCAATAACAGATCAATAGGTCTATTAAAAAAAAGTAAGCTTTGAAGTAACACAAATCCAAAGTAATCTAGGTGCTTGTATTAAAAGGTTTAATAGGAAGAAGTTTAGAGAATTAGAGAAATTGATTCTCTAATAAAATGGTAAATTGTATAACAAAAACAACAATGAGATTGATTTAATAGCAATGAAATATAAACTTAAGAGTTAGGCCATGAAAATATCCAGATACAAAAGAGGTGAGCAGTAATGTCTTGATGTTATTTATAAGGGCAAATTATTTTTATTTTATTTCAAAAAAGGAATTGAGACTTCTTGGAGTGGAGAGGTTGGAAAAGTAGGGTAATTTTGTAAGATTAGTAAAGTCAATGTGTATATTGAGTAGCTATAGACTGCTGAAAGGGGTGGATATTGAGGGTATTATTGATGGATAAAGTTGTAAGCCAGGAAATTTAGTTAAAGTATTGGTAATAAAATCCAGATAGAAAAGAAAAAGACATTGTGTTGAATGAGTCAACAAGGGCGTGTTTGCATGATTGTGCAACTGGCTAGGAATATAGGCCAAATTCCCTTCAAATCAACTTAACTCTAAAGGTAGTAATGACTTGTTGGACAATGTATCTTTAAGTTTAGAAAAAAATAATGATGAGATGGTTATGGTTGGAATGTCGTTGATCATAAGACTGTTCAGAGCTAACTTGAGGGTTTGACAATAATAATATACTGAAAGACAGACAAGTTCTGACAGTGTGTAGAGATTATTTCTATCGATTTGTTCACTTATGAAGCTGAAGACATATTCTTGCTACTTGTATCATGTCCATAACTACAATATCATTGATATTTAATACTGCTTCTTTACACACTCATTTTATTTGTTAATTTTCTACTTTTTCCTTAGTGAAAAATAACAGGTGCAGCTGCTATTAACACAGAATCTGTTTAATTGTGTGATATAGAAACGTTATTTATCATAATTGTTTCAAGAGGCATACTTAACATGATAGTATGTATTCACCTACAGACAAGATTGTAACTCAATAACAGAACTGATTGATGCCTGCCATTGTTTCCTCAAGTAATTTTCTAACAAAGTTAAATTGTTGGTGGAAAGTTTCCTACAGGAAATGTTACTATTTCATTGCAAATGTTTCTACTGATATCATCCAATATCCTATCTTTAAGTTTCTTCACAATTCCAATGGCCAAAAGAATAAAAAAAGAGTTATAATCTGAGTAAGAGAAACATACAAAAGCAAATATAAGAAAAGTGTAAGTACCATATCTTCCTTTTTAAATTATATTTATCAATCTACATACTCCCTTTGGTTACAAATTGATGATTGAAGAATTTTAATTATGGTGTTAATATCTGAGGGAAGATTGTGTCTTGTCCATCTAAATGATCTGTGATTCTGATTATTTTAAGGATATTTTGATTTTGAAAAGGTAATTCAATCTCTTTTTAAAAATTTGCAATCATTACGATGCCAGCTTTGAAGAAAATTTCATAATGTAGTTGTTGTTGTGGTTAAGCCCTATGTTAGCCCTGATTGAGCAAACCTATTATTCCCACAGTCTATCCATGGACATCCTGTCTTTTCTTTGGGATTATGTAATCCTACATGTCCTTTTAAAAAATAGCAAGGGGTGATTAGGGAAAACTATTCCTATCAGCTTGAATAATCACATAGAAGTTCCTTCACTATTTTGTTGATGTGTTCATTAGTCTTAGTCTGTGTAGCACACTATGTTTTAGCTTTAAATTCCTCACGAGGGATAAAATATTTTCTGAAGATGAATAATGTTTATATGTTATCATTGCTTGTGATATTTATGCCCTGAGTCCAAATACCAGGGTCAACAACTTTACTTTCACTTATACAGAGCAGATTAAAAAGCGTCAGTTGAATATTAAAATTAGTTTATTTGGTAATATCTGCTTCTAAAAGTAGGCATATTTTCCCCACCATAAATCCTTGTTAAAATGTTATTACATAAAAAGCCAAAGTACCCAATGAACTGAAAATTAATCTTAATTGTAAATGTACAGATATGATGAGTGTTACTAAAGTTAGGATTATACATAATGTAGCTGGAAAGAGAAATAGTAGATATGTTGTCAACTGTGCATGACAATGGATGGACACAACTGAGAAGAGATTATTGATGTAGTATCAGGAATGAGAGCTCATTAATAAATTTGTTTGAGAGTGAAAAGTATTTTACTTAAGTTGTCATCAATGAACCTTGGCAAAAACAACTACAGAGTCTGGAAGGGTTTTACATCAAACTTGACATAAAAACTCTGTTAATATATATACTGTTTTTTTTAAGAAGAAAAAGCTACAGTTATATGACAAAAGTAAAAGTATAATTAATTAATCAGGTATTTTAGAGCTGTTACTGATGCTTGTACGTGGAAGAATATTTGAACTGTACCAGAAAGTTTTCATCTTCATAATTTTGGACACATTTGAGATTATATAAATTTGTTGTAAAGGAAATGGGACAGAGAAGTAACCCATTAAAATATGGCATATTCAAACAGTTTCTATACTTTAAAGGAAATACCTTTGAGCAGACATATGAGATTTGATAAAAAGGAAATATAGTTTAGAGTTTCAGTATCTGAAAGTTGTAACTACAATATCACTGCAATCAATAGCTATGCTTGTACAGAGTGTGTAGAATATTCATTTTACTAGTTATAGTTTTATAATGAGCAAATTATAAAGTATAAGCATTGAAAGAAAACTATTGTGCATTAAATGTTATGGCTGCAGAGGAAATAATTCTGAACAAGCAGTTAAGCTGAAGAACTACATCTGTGGATTGAGCTGACAAGAACAAGAGAATAGATTCATCCCAGTGAGAAGCTACAGAAGAAAGTGATATATGTGTATGGAGGTGAAAATATCTTTCATATTTTTGAAAACCCCATATCTGAGAATTATGACTGGATAGAAAGATATTATTAACTAGGTCCAATAAGATTTTCTTTCATTATTCAAAGACTTTTGTTCTTTTTATTGAAATAACAGCTGCACAGTATTTGGTAATTCATATAGTAGATGTTACATTACAAATTTATTATTCTTGTGTCAACTGTATTTGAAAAGTTAGATAGTCAATCAGTTTTGAAACTAAAGGAGAAGAAGAGTTAACAAAGATATTGAGGAAGGTTTTAGTCCCTTGATCAGTAATACTAGATTGGAATTGCTGAGAAAGTCCCTCAGTTTAAGCAATTCTCCCAAAATTAACGTTAATGAATGTCTACAACTTCAGGCAATAAGGCAATGGTGTTTAGTGAAGTTAAATTTGGAATATTATATGCTTATAGGAATTGGGAGGTTAGTCTTTGTTGTGAAAACACAGTTAGAACAAATACTTTGTAGGTGTGATTGATTCTACATGAGAACAAATTAAACATTTTTCCGCAGAAGAATATACGATATATATAAATGAGAGATGTAGTAAAATAGACAATCTGAGGATTAGAATTAATTAAATTCCATTTTCAAATGAGCTGAAAATGTCAATATATATATACATTTAGGATAACGAACAACGAAAATTAAATGAGTAAATGCATCAGTTCATAAAGTTTAGCAATTAAAATTAATGGGGACCAATAATTAACTATATTTATCAAAAATGTGCATGAGGAAATATTAAGGATTGCAACAGTTGGAGAGATAATTTGAGTATTCAAAGGAAAGGATAATTTGAGCATTCTTTGAAAGAAGAGATATTAATCCTAAAATTGTTGGATAAATTAAATAAAATGATCAGTTGATAAAAAATATGTAGGTTAGACTAACTTCAATCACACTGTGCACAAATTACGATTTCAACAACTCTGATAAAAATTCTCATTGAAAATAATTAAAAGGAGAGATTTATAATGCATGACATTCACATGATTTATAAATTAAAATTGTTTCGAAATATATAGATAAGGAAGTGAGTAGACCTGAATAATGATAGGTGGAAAAAGTTTCAAATATCTAAGATTATAATTAAAATAAAAGAAGTTACCAAATATATGTGACTGGGATAGCCAAGTTGGACTCTACTACTAATAATGCATGTAAACTGGAATAAGAGTGTTATCAAGTATCACAAAACTCACTGAATGTAGAAGGCTGTTTTCATTTACATATACGTATATTAAACAACTCACTTTTACACACACACACAGCTATACCTACCTTATAATATAGAATTGAATTTTTTATAACTCAGTACTTGTTTTAAATAATGATAGGTCCCCTGGTACATATCATGGCTGAGACCCTCTCTAATTAGCACTAGGCAAAATAATTTAAGCCATATCAGGAGAGAAAAGCAGATTTAGAATTAAACAAAATGAAATTTTGACCAGAAACTCAAGCTTATTTTTTGTTTAGTATGTCTTTTACAGTTATTCAGGTAGTATCAAGCAATTTAGTTTGTTTTCAGTGCTGAGCCAATAGATAAAGATTTCTAATGAAGTGAAACAAAGGAAGGTTTGGAACATTTAATATCAACAGGTGTGTAATTTTTAGTTAAAAGCGATAATATTATTATTATTATTATTAATAATAATAATAATAATAATAAATTTTCTACTATAGGCACAAGATCTGAAATTTTTTGGGAGAGGGCTAGTCAATTAAATCAACCCTAGTACTTATTTTATTGACCCTGAAAGGATGAAAGCGAAGTTGACCTCAGTGGTATTTGAACTCAAAGCGTAAAACTAGAAGAAATGTTATTAAACATTCTGTCCAGCATGGTAACAATTCTGTCAACTTGATGCCATAATAATAATGCAAAAAAAAGGTATCCAGTGGGGTGATGCATACCCTACGTGCACACAAGGCTAAAATAAAATTTAAATCAATAAATATATTCTCAAACGAATTCATATTTCAATGAAATGACATCAAGTGTTATTTCCCCTGCTTATTATTTATGCATATGTAACAAAGAAAAAAATTTGATTCACCTGTCCACCAGTTTTGAAGATAATCAAACCAAAATTTAATGAGTTTGAGGCACTCACCCAATGAACATTTCTGCCAAAATATGGGGAAATTCCATTCAGCCACTTTCCAGTAATTTTGCAAACACACAGACAAAGAAAGACAAGCGACTGCAATACTCTGGTTTCACTTATGCATGCAGGATAATTATAAAATGTCTCATCTAAGAGTGTTAGGTATATAATTGGAGTATGTTCCAAACTTTCCCTAAAGCATACAAGAATCACCATGACAAAGTGATATTGTGAATACACTGAGAGCTGTGTGGAAAGTATGGGCTAAAATGTTTGAACAAGTGGTATGAGCACCAGCCTTTGCCAGTAGCAGAGAATGATCAGGTGAAACTCACATGGGATATGCTAATATACACAGATAAGAAGCTGCAACGTAACTGACCAGATATCACTCACTAACAGAAAGAGTCCAAAGAATGGACTTTCATAGATGTAGCTATACCTGCAGACCAGAATGTTGTGAAGACAGAGGACAAACAAGTTGGGAAGTACCAAGACCCAGCATTGGATGTGAAACATATCCATCAAGCCTCAAAAGTGAGTGTGGTACCTACTTTGATTGGTGCACTTGGACCATCTCAAAGAAAGCAATATTCTGGATTCAAAAGCTGCAAATGCCAATCTTCATAGGAAGTACTCATTTGGCAGTGGTACCTGGAACAGCATATGTGCTAAGGAAAGTGTTGCATCTCTAAGCTGTAGGATAGAACTGAGATGTAACATAGATAACTAAAAGAAGAAAGGAAAATAATAATAACAACAATAACAATAATAATTCTTTCTAATTGAGGTGCAAAGCCAGCATTTTTGTGCAGATTACATTAATCCCAGTACTGGACTGATACTTTATTTTATTGAACCTGAATGAATGAACAGCAGTGTTGATAGGATTTGAGCTCAAAATGTAAAGATCTGAAAGAATTATCACTAACCATTTCATCTGACATGCTAATAATTCTGCCAGCTTGCTACCTTAATAATAATAATGATAATAATGATTAAAAAACTGTGTTAAACAAGAATAACTTTCACAAAATAAACCTATATTTCAAAGTAGAAATGATGTTTGAGAAAATAAAAAAATCAATTCTAGATAATTCAATTACTTATGGCAAACCAAAATAATTAAACAAGGTGAGTGTTATGCATTACCCATTAAAAGATAATGAATGAGAAACAAAAACAACAAAAAAGTGTGTACATCAAAAATCAAATCTGAATTCTAGTTCAACTACAAGAAATAAATTTTTAATGAAGTATTGTGAATCTAGTTTGTTCCACTTTTATCAGTCATTATCTGAAGCAGTTTGGCATATTATAACATCGACATTGTAAGGTTCAGAGTAAAAAAAGATAACTTTAATACCATCAATTTTTACAGAATTATTATGGTTTTAAACCTTTAGTAGCATGGCTGGATTGCTGGCAAGTTTCTGAAATAATGCCATAATAATATATTTTCCATTTTGATCCCAACTGAACTTTACCACACCAAGGTACCTTTCCATATCTTTTAATGTCAAAAGCTATATAATATCATATCTTATTATAACTTATGCTAAGTGTAATCAAATCATACTATAACTTAAAATATAATGTAATATTTTCATAAGCTCCAACTTAATACAATACATGTATGTGCTATTATGTGTCCATTAAACACTATCTTATTTATAGAACAAATCATGCTATATACTGTACATGAGTATCTGAGGGTACTTTATCAGAGGGTACTAAGTTTTATTTGAAAGTTGCAGTATAATGTTCCTATTACTACACCACTCTCATTGGCCAAGCTATACATATATCCTTCATAGTTTGCTTCATAAATATATTACACTCGACGATATACTCTATTACTGGCAACTATTTTACCATCATTACTACTCCACTAGACTATGTAAATAACATGGTGATATCTTGTCAAAGACTCTTCTTTGATATACTTTACTGGATCTATTTTAAAATGGGGGCATCAGTAGAGACTGCTGGGCGGTCATAAAAATGTTATTCCCTGTGACATATTTCATCCGGTTTAATCGTAATTTATACGCATATATTGTTTATATAATAAATTACGCTGTGCGTATCTGTGTGTGTAACAATTTTAGAGTTCGGATTCTAGAGTTAGGGTTAGTTTTAGGGTTTGGGTTAGGCTTACGGTTACGGTTAACAGTCTAGTTAGGGTTAGGGGATTAATACGATATACACCGTTACAGCGCTAACTGTTTTCAACTGAATAGACGTCAGTGATTAGTAGAAATTATCGAAATAAGACAATTTTTTACATGAAATAAATTCGAATACAAAAATTTTTTTCTGTTCTATAACACAAAATAGATAAGTATATGAAGTTTGAAAGTCTTTCGGTACCAAAAACACTACATAAAACATAAATGAAAACTGGTGCCCCCGTTTTAAAATAGATCCACTTTTCTTACTATAACTAGATGTTGTATCATAGCTTGCTACAGAATATCAAATAGAAGAGAAATGACTGAGTGAATTAGGTATTATATTAATAATTCATATAAGGTGGTGAGCTGGCAGATTTGTTAGTACACTAGGTAAAATGTTTAGTGACATATTATTTGTCTTTATGTTCTGAGTTCAAATTCCACCGAGGTTGACTTTGTCTTTCATCATTTTGGGGTCAATAAGATAAGTATTGGTTGAGCACTGGAGTCGATGTAATTGACTTACCCACTCCTTCAAACTTGCTGGCCATATGCTTAAATTTGAAACTAATATTACTAACTTATATGGCACAAATTAAAATTTGCTGCAGGCATTATGTTATGTTTGCAAGCAGTTCATTTTCATTTACATTGTTTTAGATCAGTTAACTGAAAAGGAGAAGTCCCAGATGATTTCGGTATGTCACTTCAAATAAGTTATACAGCATCTCACCTTGGGACGATTTATCTCTCATTTGTTTATTATATAACAGTGTGATATTGTCATTTAAAAGTCCACTAGGGTTTAGAAAATTTTACATTTCTTTTTACATGGAGTTTACATAGTTTCCTATTTACTTTGCACAAAATATTTAAAAGAAGAGGATAAATTGGGACTGTAATGTTCAAGCATTTTACAAATGGTGAAAGACTTGTAAAATTCTTTCAGTTGCATCTGAGGTAAATCTATTCAACTAGGAATTATACCCCAGTTAAAAATTATTAACTTGGAACTTAACACAACTTAAAAGTTTTTGCCTCATGACTTTTAGTGCACTAGAAATATTAATGTACCTCTTGAACTACATCGAAATAATCAAAAGTTGTAAGTCACTAATATTCCTATGTTTATTCCCCTTAAATATTATTTTCTTTTCTTTTTTCTTTTTAATATTACTTAAAATGACTGGGAAATACATTTCATCTTATAATAGCATCCTAAGATTCTATTAACAAAATAAACATGATATTAAAATTAAAAGAAAAAAAAAATTTGTTTTTGTTCCTATAGTTGTATTTATAACAGAGATTTTAATACCCTATTTTATATTTTCTTCTGTAGAGACTGTTTTAACATTTGATATAATACTTACTGGTACATATTAAGAAGTAAACATAACTTAGAAGTTCTCATGAAAGAGACTGCAAATCAAATTAGTTCCTATATTTCTATGTTCAAACAAGCTGATTATCTTTTATATCAGACTGGTTAATTTCTTTTTTACTCAAGGACATGTGAAAATACAAATATATATATATATATATTGCCAAATCAGACTGGAGCCTGGTGTTGCCATCCGGTTTCACCAGTCCTCAGTCAAATCGTCCAACCCATGCTAGCATGGAAAGCGGACGTTAAATGATGATGATGATGATGATATATATATATATATATATATAAATGACACACAAGGACAGAAAGTGTCACTGAAGAGGTTATAGATATGTGACAAAAGATTTCTGGACAATGGACATGAGTTAAAATACAAACAGTAATAAACGAGTGAAGAATGAATATATAGTGCATGTGTTTATTTGGCAAAAAAAAACAAAAAAACAACAAAAAAACAAAGAAAAATGACCATACCAAAATACAACTATATATATATATATATATATATATAAAAGAAAAAAGATATGATTACTTTATGTCTTAAAAAGACTAGTTTTCTTATTTAGAACATTTATAATTTTATCATGAATGATGAATGTTTGCTAATAATTAGCTTGTATTTCAATTTATCTTGCAAACGTTTTACAATCCTTATTGCTTTAAAGACAGATTTGTGGAAGCAAAATTCTGCAGTTTACTTGAAGCATTGTTATTGAAGTACAAGCAAAGAGTTTGGAAGGAAGCCACCATGATACTGAGGGAAAAATAAAAGTAAAAGTGTTCAATATATTAGAATTTCCATTGCATGGTTTGGGATTATTAAGGTCAAAATACCGAATAGATATTTTTCTTTTCGGTTGGCATTGTCATGGCTTCTTCCATTCTTCTTTACAAAGTTGGAAACTTTCTCAAAATCTGTGTGCCTAAATTAATTCCTAGTTTCTTCCTAAATTGTGCAGACTTAGACAATAAATTCTGTCAGGGATTTATCATGAAATATAGAAGAAAACAAAAGAAATCACCTGAGTCTTTGAGTTATTGTTGAATTTCACATACTTCTATCTTCTGTGAAACAAACTCAATTATCAACCGACACCACTTAAATAATTTCTGCACAAATAATTGTATCTCAACATGACCAGATCCCAATGATTAGAGCTAGTAAAAGAATAATTACTTTTACTATATTAAACACTAAGGAAACAGTAACAATTTCAATAGTTCATGAAATGGGGTAGGGGCTTCAAAAATAAAGAACTAAGCTTGTTTACTTCATCACTTAAATTGGAAATCTCTTCATAACTAATCAATTTTCACATATGTATATCTGCTCTTTTGAAGTATACTTTCATAACTTTCTCTTAAGTCCTGTCTCTTAGTGTGCAATGGCCCTTTTTTATCTTTAAAAGCCTATGTTCTTATATTGTCAGTATGCATACTTCTAAAGAGAAGCTTCCAATATCAAAAATTCTCCTGATTAAAAAAAAATTGTATCTTTCTTGATTATCTTTCATGAACACCACATATTCTCACTATTACTGAAGCTATTCTTAAAAGAGAAATCCAGAACCAAGGGAATTGGTGGTGGTCTGTGTCAACAAAATTTGCAGTGAACTGATTTGCTGAGCAGAGTGAAAAATCTTATATCTAAGAACACCCTTGTTACAGATGCTTGTCTTTCATTGGTGACAAAAAATAACAGCTACAACAATGATATTGATTTCAAATATTGGCACAAAGCCAGCAATTTGGGGGATTGGTGTAAGTCGATTGCATTGCCCCGCCAATCCTCAGCTGGTACTTATTTTATCAACTCTGAAAGGATGAAATGCAAAAGTGACTTCAGCAGAATTTGAACTCAGAAAGTAATGACAAATGAAATGCTGCTAAGCATTTCGCTTGGCTAATGATTCAGCCTGCTCATTGACTTACAACTACAGCTATAATATTGGCTTCTATATTATTTCACAGTCTAAAACATTGAGCTCTCTTACTTCTCTTGTCAAATCAACGTCTTTTAACAAAGTTTTCATCCTCAAAATTGTTAAGGAATTTTCAGAAATATCTATTTATGAAGACAAAAGCCTTTTGTTACCATATCTATGTTGAAATGTACCAATTTTGTTTCAATTAATTTTAAAAATAATGAAAAACTTACACAAATAACTGTCATAAATTGGTGTCTAGAACATAAATTAACCTAAAATTTTGATTACGTTAACCCTTTAGCATTTAAACTAACCATAGCCAGCCCAAATATTCTATCTGTTTTATACTCAAACTGGCCAGTTCTGGCCTCTCACACCTACCCTACAATTACAATCTTAAACTGAACAATTACATCACCAAAATCTTAAAGTTACAAGATAGTGCATGGTTAATTCAAAACAATGTGAATAAATAAGAATTGAATTTTGTAGCATAATTTAAATGCCAAAGGGTTAAAACCAGAGGTTTGTATAATGGAACTAAGGGCAGTTTCAGGCAGGTTGGTATCAAAAGGGTTAGTTGTAATGTACCATAGGTGTCTCTATTTTCGATAATTTTCTAATTTCAAAGTGTTGTGCTCACTGGTGAATGACAAATGTGTATGTATGCTGTAGTTTGCCTGACAGTCATGATTTAGTCCAACTTCACAGTTGAATGGTTATCAATTAAAAGTGCATCAAGCTTTAGAAATATATGAAAACACATAAAAAGGAGAAAAATTATCTACATTATAAGAGATTTTTTATGTTAAAACAATCTTAATGGAAGCAGAATATTTATACATTTTACTTGACACAGTTAATTTTATCTTTTACATAATACAAGTACAATTTATCCATTTGAGTTACATTTATATGTAATAAATTTTATTACTTCACATGTACATTGGAAAAAAAATATTTAACATGTATGAGCTTATAACAGATGTAGTTGCATAAATATAAAGTATGCTCTAGAATCTTCTCACATATGCCACCAAAGCCAGTAAGTTGAATAATTGTTTTCCGATATGTATGAAATGTTGCCAAACTGAAACTGAAGTTTGTAATAAACCTCCTTATTGAAAATGATGAAATTTTCTAACATAAGAAAAGAAAAATTCTCTCTCACTCACTCACTCACACACACACACACACACACACACACACACACACACACACACACACACACACACACACACACACACAAATACACACACACACACGTACATACATATATATTTATGCTACCAGAATTGATATAGTAACTTCAATTAATTGTGTAATTATTACGTAGTTTACAATGTTTTCATGTGGGTCACAGAAACAGCTGTAAAATAGATCAAATGAAATTTTTGGAATATCATTGAGAGTGTTTGTTTTCTATTCTTCCAAATATTCTTCACTGAAAATTTGTTTTAGCTAATTTCAAATTTTATACAAATCATACTTGCTACCACTATTGAATTAAAGTAAATATGTATTGGAATTTAACGTCCTGTTAAATATTTGGGTTCCTGAATTCTGTGGATATATTTTCCAGTGCATAAGAACTTATTCTATGTATGTATGTATGTATGGTCGGGTTGTCGGCGACCCCACCAAGCTTACTTGGTGAGGAGGGTGAGGTTGGACACCTTGCAGGATGAAAAATAAAACCCATCAAAGGAACTCATGAGCAGTCAATGGCCATCCAATAAAAATATGTGTAAATATGTATATATCCCTTTTTGTTTTTTTTACTTATATGTATATATATATATATATATATATATATATATATATATGTATTTTTTTACTTTTATATATATATTATTTATATTTACAAACTGCATATCTTTTACTTTTTTATATTTATATATTATTTATATTTAATTCTTATTTATATTTGCATATCACATATCGTACTTTTTTTATGTATGAATGAGCTACTCCACATCGGTCACCAGAGTGATATTTGACCAATTTATAGAGTGTTTGAGTGTTGGTTTGGTGTCTGGAATGGGATAGCTTATCTCATGGGCAGGTAGAAGCTCTTTAATCTTGGCTGGTAATCTACCTAGGAGAAGGAAATCTCTAAAATAAAATTTGACGCCTTGGAAGTTCCTGGTTTTGTTAATTTTCATGTCACACCAGCAAAAGTCTTCTTGGGTCAATAGGTAGAGGTAGTGCAGTGTAAGATACACCCTCTGAAAATTATTCATTTGCACATGTGCTTCCTGTACACCAAATCTTAGTAAAATCATTGAATTGGTTGGTTGGCAGAAACCTAAAATTGCACTTGTAACTTACTCTAAAATGTCAGATTCAGTAAATGGCAAAAAAAGCTTGGGAATGTCAGAGGAACAGGTCTGGCTCTGCAGGTGCCCCAGTGTATCACAAACTGGGCCCGGTCATCATCCTGCTACAGTGATCAATCAATCTTCAAGAAAAAGTAAAAATAAACAACCTTTGAATTTTGGCTGTTAGAATGTGTGCACACTTCTTGATGATTATTTTAACAAGAGGCCAGAAAGGTGTACTGCACTTATTGCATATGAGCTTAAGAAATGTTCCCTTGATGTAGTTGTGCTCTCTGAAACTCGTCTCTCTGGTGAGGGTCAAGTAAATGAACCTACTTATGGATATACTATCTTTTGGAAAGGCCTACCTAAGGGTCAGCATAGAGAATCTGGTGTTGGTTTTGCTCTTAAGAATTCATTAGTATCCTCCATTGCAGAGCTTCCAAGTTGTATATCTGAGTGAACCATGTCATGTTGTATTAAACTGACAAAAGGTAGGTTTCTCACTGTTGTCAGTATTCATGTACCAGCAATGTCCCATTCTGATGAAACTGTAGCACAATTACTGAGGAAAATACCAATTTCTGACAAGCTGGTCATATTGGGAGATTTCAATGCAAGAGTTAGAAAGGACTACGTTTCATGGCCTGTTTTATGTCGACATGGGATTGGAAAATGTAATAAAAATGGAATAGCTCTTCTGACGTTTTGTACTGAGAATAATCTGGTTGTTGCCAACACTTTGTTTAAGCAGAAAAAATAAATATAAAACCATCTGGATAGATCTAAGCACAGGCATCACATAGAATATATTTTGATCAGAAAATGTGATATGGAAGACGTTTCTAGCGCTCAGGCCATGAGAGGAGCAGAGGGCTGGACTGGGCATCATCTAGTGCATGGAAAGATTAATTTTTCAATAATGCCTAAAAGTCAACAGTCTGGTCATAAGGTACCCAAAAAGTTAAATGTTCAGGCTTGACCCAAACAATCTATGGGAAGATTTCAAAACAAAAGCATTTCAGGCTGCAAGTTCACCAGTGGGATTTAAATCACATAAGTCCAGTGACTGGTTCTCAGATAGATCAGCAGAAATTCTTGATCTACTTTTAGAAAAACAAAACTTAGGCAATACACTTCTTTCTCAGCCCTTAAACCCCAACTCAAATGAAGCTTACAGAAAGCTAATAGGGAAAGTGCAGACTGCTCTTAGGAAAATTAAACAGGAATTGTGGAGTGATAGAGCAAAAGGGGCACAAGAAGCAGCTGATAGAAATGACACCAAGGGTTTGTACTCTTATGTTAAGGAAGTATATGGCCCCAAATCTTCTTCAATAGCTCCAATGAGAACAGCAAATGAACGTTTGCTTCTGACTGATACCGCTTCTATTCATAAACGCTGGGTAGAACATTTTTCTGCACTTTTGAATAGATCATCATCTGCTGACATGAGGACAATATAAAAAAAATCATACACCTTCCAGTTATAGAAGAGATGGTATTTGAACCAACTCTAAATGACATTTATTTAGCTGTAAAGAAGCTGAATAACAATAAGTCTCCAGTGCCTGATGGAATCTGTACAGAAGTTTTGAGGTGGTCAAACTCTGCATAAGGAGTAGACAACCACCATGCATGCATGCATGCATGTATGTATGTATGTATGTATGTCCTGGGTATGACTTCAAACTGCATTTGGTAATGAAGCTCTGGTTTGGGAGTTCCAGAATTTTGATGACTGTGGAACTAGCATAGCCACTATTGATCCCAGGTTTACTCTGTGTTGTAGAAACTGTCAGGGTCCCAGCTATGGGTTAAGTAGCCTTTGTGAAGATGATCTATCTGAGAGCGTGGATACAGAAATATCCTTGGATTGTGTCAAGGTATGCAGAAAAACCATCAGGAGCGATGGACCCCTAAATGTTGTCACAGCATTTTTCCAGGAGAGGAACACCCTGATGTAAAACATGCAGTTTCATGTGATAACTAGTCATCTAGATTCAGCCTATCACTAGGTACTAATCACAGAAACTCAGAGAGTAGTACTTGTATTGTACAAGCATTTATCTCTATAATCAAATGATGTGTGAATATCTCTTTAGGGTGAGCTCAGTTATCATTACATCCACTGAAAGTCCTATGTTGATGGAAGAGTGAGGTGTGTGCAGATCTAACCGGCTGGAAGTGTGGAGTAGGTTACAACTTCTATCTTTTGCATATGCTTCAAACCATGCAGATCTGCAATGGGACTGAATAGTCATCTGAGAGGTCATGGATGAAAAGTTAGAAATGCTATTGACAATAAGGAAGTACAAGGAGACGGCAATAATCTGTGAAGATAGAACAATCACCAATATGTATGTATGTATGTACGCACATACGTGTGTGTGTACATGCACATGTGTGTGTGTGTGCATGTGCGTATGTATGTGTCTGCATTATTTATATGTACATATGTATGTGTATGTATGTGTATGTGTGTTTATGTCTATATATATATATATATATATATATATATATATATATATATATCCTTTGATCAACAAAGTGAAAACAGTACAAGGATAAGCAATGAATTTAACGAATTTAATGGTGAATTTAATTTCTATTCTCCAAAGGTTCTAAGGCATCCACTTCTTAATCTCTAGTTTTAATATTCTAATACTGCTTTTGTTCTAATTACAAATTCAGAAGCCATTATTTGAAGCTGGTAAAGAAAGTTGAGCCAAAATACTGAATAGCATATAAACTGACAGCAAGACGTTAATTCATTCCTCAGAGGACTGAAAGCAATAGGGAGTTATTTAAAGACAGATTGTGGAATGTTAGCATAAGTCAAAATTACATAGAGAAGACATCTAATAAGTTGGAAGTCCTAACTTCTCTATCTCTACTTCTTTATTATTACATCTGACTATGAGAACAATGAATCATATTCACCACAATCACTACTATCACTATTATGACAACCAGCAACACCACACCCTCAACTGCAATCACTGATGAAGCTTCCATGTAGTCACTTGATCTGCTAGAAATAATAGCCAATTCTCTCTCAAGTCTCAATATGATAGGAGACAATATGTTTTTTTTAATCATTTAGAACGGAAGGGTAGTGTCCATGAGCTGAAGCTAGTGGTATGAAGAAGGTATCCTTGAACTAGAAACCAGGCCTGAGTGCTTCTAACAGAGTGGGTTCCATTAAAGGTACTCAAGTATCAGATGGTGGTTTTGAACCTAGCAACAGCTACAGCTTAAATCTACCTTCCAGTTAGACCATAGCAGGATATGAACCTGAGATGCAAAGACCCAGAACAAATATCACAAAATACTTCACATGATGCTCTAACATTTCTGCCAATCCACTACCCTGGATTGGTAATTCATTTATCAACCAAGTAAGGATAAATGACAGAATTGATGTTGATGATATCTGAAACCAGAATGCAATGTACCAGAATAAATATCACAAGGTATTTTATTTGATGAACTAATGACTCATCCAATTTATCATTAGTATTAAACATACAAAAGATGTAGAAAAAAAAAAAACGAAATGGGCATGGTTTGAACACCTTTAACCCTTTGTCAGTCCATTTTAATAAGTTTGTCAGCATTTTAATAAGTTTGTCATAAACATCCATACCTATTTTTAGACTTTCTGAGTAATATAAAGCTTTTCTTTCATAAGTTGCAAGTTACTCAGGTAGTTGAAAAGCAATCTGGAATGTATAATATATGTGATGCATGGATACCAGGGAAATATGTTCTGTGTGTCGCATATAATACAAAGGACAATCACAGGGTTAAATCATAGTTCTGTTTGTCACAGCAGGCTTGGAGCTGTAACATTTCTCATATCCAGTTGTGTCTGTGCATTTAGTTCTTTGTTAGTCTACATAGGCTGATTCTTCACTCATTTGTTGATTATCTATTATGTACTTATTCATCTTCTATGCTATACATTTAAGAGTATTCTCTGATATGATGCTAAGACCCTGTAGCCTTTACATCTTATGACAACTAATTATTTCATGACGTTGATATTTTGCATTTTCAAAATCTGAAATTTTCCAGCATTTAAAATAATTTGATGAAATAATAAAAACACTTTTACAACAATTTATTTCTGGAAAATTCAACCCCACTTATATTCTCTGTATCACAAAATTTTATAGGTTTACAAGAATAAGAGCTCATCTAAAATTCTTTAGAAAGACCTTTTGTTAGTGAAGGCAATTATCCTATGTCTACTTTGAAAATATTTGACTTAAATAAAACAGAGATCACTGGATTTACAACACTATATAATATTCTGACATCTCCTTGCTTGAAACTATTCAGATGGGAAACACTGGTGAGAGAATCACTTGAATATATTCATCTTTATGATGATTTACAAATTTAAGCTATAAATTTATATGAAGATTGTCACCAAATATGGTGGTAATGGCTTGGACAACAGAGCTGAGTATAGAGAACTGGGAACTAAAAATGAAGACAGGTAGAGAAAAAATGTTAAAAAACATGAGAATGAATTGAAAAGGAGTTAGTTGATTGGTCAGTTAGTTGCTAGTATAGCCTATAACAAAGAATTAAGATACAAAATAAATTACCACTTAATGATGCTTTTCTTACATTGAAGCACGGACACAATAGTTAACTTCACTCCAACAAACAAAATTATAAAATAATAAGAAAATTGTAAACAAAAAACAAAAATGCATATATGCTACTGGCGTTATTGTTGCTGTTTCTGAGATGAAAATAAGAAATAATTTGTATTTTCAAAATGCCCTCCTATTTGTATATTTTCTGAGATAGTACACATAAATATGATGAGATCAATTAACAGCCTATTTAACATAAATGAAAGTTTTAGATGTTTATCTAAATAGTTAAATTCAGTGTGGTTAACTCTAAGCAAAAATGTATCAATTAGTTAGGGCTAGTAGTTAGAAGATATAAACTATAAGATCTTTGCTCCATTTCAGTTATTCATACCCTAAAATATATATTGTAATCTTACGGCTCTACATTTCAGAGTGTGACAGCTATTGATGTGGATAACTGAAACAGCATAATGATGGTGATGGTGATTTCAGCAGTAGTGAGTACATTGATGATGTACTCAAATGCAAAATACAGGTGTAAGAGAATTATATAAATGTATGCAGAGATAAATATATTGCAGAGAT
>NC_068983.1:108347738-108350024 GCF_001194135.2 Octopus bimaculoides
AAAAAAAAAAAAAAAAAAAAAAAAAAAAAGAAGAAAAACCACTGGTTTAATTTGGAGTATTTACTATTAACAAGATGCGATATATTTTCAATAGATATGAGAAATAAAATTCATTTCATAATGGACAGCATAATTAATGAATTACTCATGCCTGGAATCAATTCTTTAGTTGTCCTACTACATCATTGAAAAGATCTATGTAGAACTCCATTTCATATTAAAGTGCATATCATATCATATAAAAATTTGAACCATTAATAACTAACTCATTGTTGATTGAAAATTATCTGAAAGCTGGATTTTCTTGGATTTTTTTAAAAATTAAATTCTTGAATTTTATTTGCGCATGTTTTGAAATGTCAGTGATTGAATGAAGAAGGAACCAATAGAAAATTGGCTATCAAAACTGTTTTTGTGATGTGATGTATGAAAAAGAATGTAAGAATATATATTAATTGGATAAGAATTATTCAATAAAATAGGTAGTCTATAAGACTTTTCAATAAAATAAAACTTCCAGCTTTACTACATTAATTAACACTGGTTTTTAACTATAAATATTGATTTTTTTCCCCCCAATAGTAACTAAATCAAAATTTGTATCAGAGCTGATTAAAGTAGTTTCAGTATATTACTGGTACTAACCCTTGCTATTCATCAGTGCATATTTGGAACAGTTCTAAAAGAAATAAGTCAACCCTGGTAAGGTTTTAATCAAGGACTGCCCAAAAGAACAGAATTAAAAACTACAAGCATTCATTTTTTATATTCTACTATTCCAGTCAGCTCATTGTTCATATAAAAATTAATATTGATTTCCAGCACTGGTACAAGGTCAGAAGTTTTATGGAGAGGATATAATCAATTCAATCAAACCATAATTCTCTACTGGTACTTTGTTTTGTCAATCTTAGAAGGATGAAAGGCAAAGCCTACCTTAAAGGATCTTGACTTAGAATGAAATGAGCTAAACTAAATACCACAAGGCATGTTGTCTAATGCTCCAATGATTAAACTAAATCACCACATCTTAGAGCATTTCCTTAGTAGTGAACCCAATCAAGAAAGCAGACAGAAGAAGCAGTTCACAGACTGCCTTAAAGTTGTTCTTAAAGACCTTCACATTGTAGTTGACTTCTGAGAGCTGTTTGACAAAAGCTGAGACAATTGGCATATAGTCTGATTGACACTGAAAGCAAAAGAAGAAGCATTCATTCTGCAATGCTACACCTGCAAGTACCCTGAGTAATGCACCTTCCTAAATGTGAGAGAAGATTCAAAGCCTAGATATGCCTCATTAATCTCTTTCAGACTCACCAGACTAGATCAGTCAATCCTGAGTCCTTGTTATCTTTGACAATGAAGGATGAACAATGACAAAACGAAATGAACTTTAGAAATTTCAATGAGAATTAGAAATAAGATATATATGTAATTACATATATTGTCATGTTGTTGCATTTAGAGCAATTTATTAAGTAATTTGTATTTGCCAAAGCAAATCTTCACCATTTATTTGATTTCATCAGCATTTTAAAACATATTTGAAAAAGATAGGGAAACTAATTTTGAAGAAACTAATGAGTGGTAATGATATGGAAGTTGGAATGAGTTACAAACTGAAGATATTTAGGAAGCTGCAATTGTGGCTGCTGAAATATTTTATATTTTTGGTGATTACTTTGTCCTGAATCTCCTTAGCTATACGCTTATAATTTTATCACCACAAAACTTAGACAATAATAAAAAAAAGTTGTACAGTTAGTAGTAGTCTTGAAATGTTCTGTTTTCCTTCTCTAACTCTTTAGCATTCAGATTTCTCAGTCAAATGTAATAATTATTTATTTACATTATTTCGAATTAATCACATATTATTATCTTGTAGCTTAAAATTTCAATCATGTGATAATATTTTTAAGAATGACATCGTAGAATAGGTGTAAGGGACTGGCTAGTGTGAACAGAACATAGGTAGGCTATTTGGGCCAGATATGATTGGCTTAAATGTTGTTTAGCCTATGCCTTCATATTAAAGTATGCCTTCATGTTAAAATAGTCAGAACATCTAAGATGATGGTATGAATAATAACTGGTTGATGTAAATTGATGACAAACTAAGTGTTAATTTTATTATTTGGAGTTTTTTTTTTGTTGGGATAGACTACAAAAACATTCCCCTTTACTAGTGTTGAACACATATAAAAAACCCATATATATGTTATAATACATTCATACACACAACACACACATTTATACTTATATATATATATATATGTATATATATAT
>NC_068983.1:108350235-108352979 GCF_001194135.2 Octopus bimaculoides
CATTTGACTACAGCCATGCTGGAACACCACTTTTAGTCAAGCAAATCGACCCCAGGACTTATTCTTTATAAGCCTAGTACTTATTCTATCGGGTTCTTTTGCTGAGCTGTTAAGTTACAGGGATGTAAACACTAAACACACCAGCATCAAGCAATGGTAGGGGGCCAAACACAGACACACAAATACATACATACATACATACATATATATATATATGCTTTGGTTGGCCTGAGGCTATAGTAGAAGACACTTGCCCAAGGTGCCATGCAGTGGGACTGAACCCAGAACCCGGTGGTTGGGAAGCAAGCTTCTTACTACACAGCCACTCCTGCACCTATATATATATATATGTATATATATATGTATATATATATAATAAGGGTAACAAATTGAATATTAATTTGATTAATTGATTGATATCAATTTAAGCCAGTGGCCTAGCATATAGAAAAAATCTGAAGATTCAGAAAAATTATATTACATATAATAGGGATAGCCACTAAGTGGACATCCAATTTAAACACCTCAATACTGGTTGTCAAGCAGTGGTGAGGGACAAACACAGTCACAAAGACACACACACACGCACACATACACACATGATGGGCTTCTTTCAGTTTCTTTCAACTAAATCCACTCACAAGGCTTTGGTTGGTCCAATGCTATAATAGAAGACACTTGCCCAAGGTGCCATGCAATGGGACTGAACCCAGAATCATGTGTTTGTGAGGAAGCAAATCTTTTACCACACAACCATGCCTTCACCTATATATATATGTGTGTATATATATTATATGAATATAAATATATATATGTACGTATATACATGTATATGTATATATTTGCATATATGCATGTGTGTGCATATATATATTAATATATATATGATTATCTAAATTTTTGTCTCTTCTTATACCAAGTTAAATAATATACATACATACATACACACACATATATATATATATACACACACACACACGTATGAATGGATGGCTGTACACATAAAAAAATTAACAAATTTTGGGGAAAACAGTTTTTGTAAGTGATACTAATGAACGTTTTATTGACTTGTCAGTAAATCACTGGAGTGTGGGGAAATTTTACTGATGTGCAAGAATAGACTACTTGTAAGTGATCTGTGGTTAAAGGTCTGAAATAAAAAGTAAAATTAAGTACTTTTTGTTGGTTCTGGTTCGAAATATTAGACATAAACCAAAATTACCTAGACATTGGTTTATATTCATCTTTAAAATAAATATATCTATGATGTTTATGATGGAAGATGAAGAAATTTAAGAACATGGCAGAATAAAGAAACTAAAATATTATAGTCAATAATGAATTTTAGTGTCAAGTTAATCACAAGTTCAGTTGGCATCACAAATATCAAATTATTCACAAAGCGAGATATCCTGTCTTGAATTACTTACGTAACATGTAGATATAAGTTTAAATTAAAACGAACTGCATATCAAACAGACAAAAAGAAAAAAAAACTATTTCAGTTGAGGGGCTTTTGGATAATGAAAGCCAAAAACAAAAGAAAAAGGCAAGAACAGTCTTATTTTATAATAATTTAATTAATTATTCATTATATATCAATCATCTTATGGTCACAAACTTGACAGTTTTATACTAATTATGCTTACTTTATGTTTACTTTATGCCAACCATTAACAATTGGCTTCTTTCTGCTTTAAATCTCTTTACCATATGATCAGATAAGCAAAAACAAAATGAGCTGAGTTAATATTCCTAATATACTAATTAAGAGATTTGATATTTACATTTTTCCTAAAAGTGCTTCGTATTATTATGAAACAAAGCAGTGCATGAAATAAATCTCTCTAAATTCTACAACAAAACTTTTGCCTCCATTCATGCATGATCTACTTAACTTCAGTCTATTGCTGATATCTCTTAGGAAGCTTTTTCTAAACAAAACTCCAGTTTAATGACCCCCACTTTTGCTTCAATGTTCACAACGATTATCATTTTTTTAATGATTCTTTTAATATTGTCAAGATCTTATCAAGAAGCTTTAACATTTCTTTGAGAGCAAAGTAGTGTAACATGTCTGGACAGGGGTTGAATTTCTGAGTCTCAAGTATGACTAATGGAAGATAATTACTCATGTATCCACATGTTTGTGTTTGCTGATGGTGGGAATGTAGAGAAAGAGAGAGATAGAGAGAGAGAGAGAGAGAGAGAGAGAGAGTGAGACAGAGAGAGAGAGAGAGCGAGACAGAGTGTGTGTGCATGCATATGTGTGTGCATGTATGTGTATGTGTGCATGTGTGTATGCATGTGTGTGTGCATGTTTGTATGTGCATCTGCATGCACGTGTGTATGTGTGTTTGCATGTGTGTGTGTGTGCATGCATGTGTGTGTATGTGTGTGTGTGTGTGTGTGTATTTCAGAATGGTACATTTTTGCAGGGGAAGGATGCATTGGGATCTTGTTAAATGACTGAAGCATTTTTGGGACCTGAAAGTAATATATATATGTATATATATATAAGTAATCATGTATGTATCTATGTGAAAATATGTGCATGTGTGTGCACGTGCAGATATGACTGCTTGAGTAAACTGTACACTTCAAAGCAATGTGGTTCTGGGTTTGGTCCAACTTGGTAGCAGTATAAGAAAGAGTCTGTCACTATATCATTGGATCAACAAAAGCTTGTTCACTGAAATTTCACTGATGGAAATTGTGTAGAAGCTTGTCAGATGTGTGTGTGT
>NC_068983.1:108353326-108363169 GCF_001194135.2 Octopus bimaculoides
TATATATATATATATATATATATATATATATACAGTTGTGTGTGTGTGTGTGTGTGTGTGTGTGTGTGTGTTTAAGTGCATGCATGCTCATGTATGCTTGTATCAGTGCAGAATGTCAAGTTTGGTACACCAAATTGAGCAAAAATATTTCAGTTAAATTTGTTTATGTCCAAGTTGACTTTCTGGTTTTGCCTTACCTGATCAATAAAACAAATACCAAACAACGAACTTTAATCTATAAAGACAACTAATACTTATGGAGTTGTTACCCCAACGTAGCCTTGTGCAATCACAGAAACCAGTAAATGAATCAATGAATATGTCTGCCTCTCTGTATACATACATACGTACACACATACATATATATGTATGTATATATTCTTTTGTGGGTTTAAGTTATTGGACTATTGCTACACTGGGGTATACCATCAAAAGTGTCAAGAAGCAGATTCACTGTAAAAATGATCTACTTACTTCACACTTTTTTTTTAAACTTAAAGAGAAAAGATGTAATATTATATGGTCCGCACTTTTCATTCGAGGCAAAAGTCTAATATATCAAGAGATTGATTAACTGTAAATAACAGCTTTCCTTCTGATCATAGATTTAGAAAACTTTCCAATAGACATAACCCTACAACAAGCTATAATTCCACCAGGATCATGAAAAATATAATATTGCATATATCGACCAACAAATCCAAAGGTACATATTCTTATTGGTACTTTAAAAGTGTCTAATCTAATTATTTGGAAGCAACAGAGTATGAACCAGAAATTATCTCTGTAGAACTTGAATTGATAAAAACATTTCATAGGCATATCAAAGCAAAATTAAACGATTGAATGACCTCTGGAAATAAAAGTATAAGGCTTTGGATAATATTCAGGCCCAACGAAGTAGACAGAAAACTGTATGATCTATGCACAAGAGTAAAAAGAAGAATCCTCAAAAACATTCAAAGGCAAAATCTATTTAAGGACCAGATCAGAGATATTTCAAAAATGCAGTCACCTTCAAAAACATCTATAATGCTACAAAGAAACACCATCTTAACATAGCTAAAGACACATGTATGCACAGACACACGATATTGCTTCAACTCAGACTTTTCTCATTCTTTCATCATTCATTTTATTGTTTAGTTTACTTTTTCTTCAAACTTTACCAGCACTTTCTTAACAATTATATCCCTAGTCAAGGGAAATAACTCATAGTTCTGAAGATAAATTATTCCCCTTGACAGATGCTTTATGTTTGACACCATATTGATGCATACAGTCTGAAGAGCAAGACTGAAACTAATGGTAACTCACACAATAAATTACCTCATATTACTTTTAAAATGAAGTAGATCACTGTGCATCTTAATACCAAGTGCTACATATTTGTTTGATTGCATATTATTTGTCAAGCAGAATACGATAATATATCATCATCATCATTATCATCATCACATGGTGCTCAGCTTCCATACCAGCATGAGTTTGTTTGACAAACTAGTGTTTGTACATGTGTATATGTAATGCTTATCTATCTGTCTACCTAGCTACATTTCTATGTATGAATGTATATATATATATGTACATACATACATACATACATACATACATATGTATGTATGTATATACATACAAATGTACATACATAAACACACACACACACACACACACACACACACACACACATATATATATGTATATATATATATATGTATATATATATATATATATATACTAGCTGGTGTACCTGGTAATTCTAGGGGGTAAAGATGTTCTATTGAAGCACCTTATTACTCTGATATAAGAAAGCAATTTCGTTATAACTGCCACAAAAGGTGTGTTTTTCATCATGAAAAAGTACAAAACACTGTCAGCTGGAGGAGAGAGAGATTGTTGGAGGTTGGTGAGAGAGGTTTTCGGAGGTTTTGGTGAGAGATGTTGTCAGAGGTTGTTGAGAGGCAAAGACATTATTCTGCTTAGCGAAGGCATCTGGGAAATGTATAACTGCTATCATTCACAGAAAAACTATTGTTTTACCATGAGAAAAGCACTGTTGAAGTGTTAAGTGAAATTTAGAAATCGAGGATCGAATCCATGCTATGCTTGCATGAAGCCACTACAAATATGTTGTGGAATAAAAAATTTATCTACTGTCATGGAAAAAGTATAACCGTAAAAATGCAGAATTATCAGAGTAATGGGCATTCAAAAAGGTATGTATGTATAGAAATGTATGAATGAAGTCTTTAATGTATAAGATTCAAATTAAGAAAGTGCAGTAATAATGTTTAGCAGTTCAAAACTGTGAGTAGTGAAATGCAGAATTAGGTCAACTGATCGTGAGTATCAAATATTGATCGCTTCGCTAAAATCTGCAGATGGCATGGGTTATTTCCCTTGGGTTGTTTAAATAAAATATTAGTAACATGTAGTAGATAGGATACATTGGAAGGACCCTATTATAGAATTTTTTCAGCAATCTAAGTATGTCACAAGGTTTCCAGACACGAGTTCTACTCACATGTCAAATAAAGTATAAAAGTGATACTGTCTGCAAAAATTAGAAATAGGACACACAAAAATCAATATTTAAAGAAATTAAACATAACCAATGAAATGGGTTATTTCCTCTGATTGTTTAAAAAAATTGTACAGGTGCTATGGGTTATTTCCTTTGGGTGTAGTTATATGGGGTAGATATAAAGGTCCCTTCAAGGGGCCGTATTATCGATTGTTTCAACAATCTAAGTATGTCACGAGATATCCAGACATGAGTTCTACTCACATGTCAAGTTTCATCAAAATCAATAAAACGATGTAAGAGGAGTTAGCTAACAACACCACAAACAAACACACACCGATTTTCCACATATGTAGTAGATATCATCATCATCATCATCATCATTATATAAGACCAGTTTTCCTTGCTAGCATGGGTTGGATGGTTTGATGGGAGCTGGTAAGGTCAGGGTCACACCAGGCTCCATTGTCAGTTTTGGTATGGTTTCTATGCCCAGATGCCCTTCCTAATGCCAAGCACTGTACAGAGCATCTAAATGCTTTTTATGTGGAACCACCACCAGTGCTTTTACGTGGCATCAGTACCAGTGCTCTTTACATGCACCAGTGCTTTTCACATGGCATCAACACCAGTGCTTTTTATATGGCACCACCACTAGCACTTTTTATATGGTGCCATCACCAGTGTCTTTTACGTGGCTCCAGCACTGGTGCTTTTCATGTAGCACCAGACTGTACACAGGCATCATTATCTTTGTCATTTAACATTCACTCTTCCAAGCTTGCATGGACCAGACAGAATTTGTTGAGGCTAATTTTTTATGTCTGTATGCTCTTCCTGTTGTCAAACCTCACCTTTTTCCTATCAAGGTAATATTTTCCTATAGCTGGACATGTTTTCCAAGAAACACTGGAAATGAACAAACTTGCTGACATGACACACACTCACACACATTTGCTAATATGTATATATATATTAATCAATGAAATTCTAACTTAGTCTGATTTTCTGTTTTATTATTTGCAATTTTTACAATTTTACAATATTGAAATAACCTAGTACTTTAATGCATTACACAATCACCAGGTTTATATAATGACAGTTGTGTTTCACAATTGTCACAGGTAAATACACAGTTGTCAATTGTGGGACATGACTGTCACTACATAAACCTGATGATTGTGTAATGTGTGAAAGTACTAGTTTATTTCAATACTGTAAAATTGTAAAACTGTAAAATTGTAAAAATTGCAAATGATAAAACATGAAAATCAGACTTAGTTGGAATTTCATTGATTAATATGTTCTTCTATACACAATTATACAAGCTCAGATATGTGTGTGTGTGTGTGTGTGTGTGCGTGTGTATGTATGTGTGTGTTTGCTTGAGAATGGAGAGCTGTTAAGTGAGACATGATATCATCATTCTTGAATTACATCAACTTCCTTAGAATATTAATGATATTCTTCTGCTCATTTTGTATACATTATAGGTATTAGCTGTGGTCAAGCACACCTACCTAAGGTACTGCATCAAAGACCATATTGTTATTTCAGGGGGTTTCTTGGACAGCATTATCTAATATGTTCTTCCTGCATTAAGATAATAAAAGAGTGTATGATCTGAAAGATATTTGGTTGCTATTTCTAGCATTTTGACTACCTCTTCTTGTGGTGTATTCTCATTTAGTACACTGCATATATTTTATTATAAAACCACATATACATTACTTATGTGTGTGTGTGTGCGTGCATGCACATATGTGCATCTGTGTTATGATTATTTTAAGCATCATTGCTCTCGTATACAGCAACAATGTTTTTAAATGATGGACTAATTGCTCCACTCCCACCCCCATAACTGGAATTGCAGTATCATTTTATAATAAGAACAAACTATAATATTAAATGTGTTTATAAGTCTCCAATGATAGATCATTGTAGTTAAAGTTCTTGCCTCTAAAACCTATTAATTATTAATTTTTTATATATTATTCCATAACAGGAGAGAAATGAAGAAAACGTTTATTTCTTGTCATCAATTTCAAAACAAACTTCTTTAAAATAGAAGCACTTCTTATTTGTGTGGCTACAGAGTGTCTGTCTATTTCCATTGATTGCCAGATTATTTAGTTCTAAACAGAATGAGCTGTACTTTTTGGGTAAATTTATAGCTAAGATTTCATAGTAGGTTATTACTTTTAGTATGTATTTTCTTCCAAAGTGATTACATAAAACTTTAAATAATTGTTTTTTTTTTCTGATTCCTTCTTTTTTTTAATGATTTACATCTATTTATCCATATTAGTTTGGTCTGGGATATTTTTTTGAAATTTGGGCATTTTCTTTATATTGCTGAGGCAATTACTTTTACAGACTGACCTTTCAATCAAGAAATAGGAATAGTATTTGAGCCAAGCAGAGTTATGTGTCTTGTCTGGAGGCAACACTGTTCTTTAGAAAATTGATTTATATGGCTGAAAATTGAATTTGTGATAATAAATATGTTTTTATTTAAAGGAAAATTTCTTGCAGAATATTTTTACACTAATTTATAATGGTACCTCAGTAATGTCACATCAGTATTGCTAAAACCAGTACAAGAATAATGACTATAATTATTAGGTGGTGGTTACAATAATTACAGAATAGTGATCAAGTATTACCATTCATTTTGACTTTAAAACATTTTGCCTTGGTATTTTTGTAAAAATATGCAACATACTGATATATCCACATACTCAAACATGTCTACAAACACATACAATTACACACACTCTCACACATACAAATGTATATGTATGCAATATATAAAAGGATACGTATGCAAATACACATGTGTACACATGATATATATATATACATACACATATGTACACACACAAAACCACAATCCAATAATCATTAACTCATTAACATATTTAAAATTGCTTTGTTTTTGTTTCATTTGAACAGCTATATAGCCTTTTGTTGCTTAGTATATACACCTGTGTATATTTCTACACTTCTCTCAACACTTGTTCAATCATGCTAAAGCACAATAATTTACTTATATCAAGCTAACCACTAGCTCAAGAGCTTTTCCTACCGAATTCTCAATGAACTACGTATTATTACAGTATGGTAGATGCTGTTACTGTAATAGATTTTTAAGCTGGATTCTAAACAAAGGTTTTTATTTGATAAAACTCTTTTCTGGATATGGGGTGTCTCAACTACACTAAGAATATTTTCAATACATTTTGGCAAATTTTATTTTCATTTATGTTCAGAAACTTCAAATTTCTAGCTTTTATGGGCAGTATATGCCTAGTTTGTCATGAGTGGAACAATTGGTAATGTTCTATATCTCTGTATATGATGTATTGAATCCCATTCATGTCAAACTAAGCCTAAGCTTCCCATTCAATCTTGTAGTTTGTAGAGGGCAAATAATGACTGAAGATAAACTCTGATGAGATGCTTCCATAATATTCTTAGCATAAATGGGATGCTACATCCTAATAAATGCTTCTTTAATAGTAGATGTTGCAACTAAATGTTACAAATATTTCAGTCATACTCGACATTACATAAGCAAATATCCTTGATGATGTATCAATCATTTTGAAAATCTTCTACTGACAATCCTGCTCTAACATTCTGAGATTATATACAAATATTTTGTACATCTCATGGAATCATAGCAATATATTTGTAGCTCTCTCAAATAAGTACTGCTAAGGCCTTTCAATTTTCACAAACCATTCCCGAGATACACAGCTTCTTTAGATCTAGTTCTAATCTCCTTCTCTAAGAGCAAGTGTTTCTTCTCTCATAACAAAAAATCTAAGCTACACTTAGATTTTGTTAAATAAATGTCTTTATGTTACATAAGAAATAGTCGCTATAATAGTCTCTCCAATATCAATAATTATTGCACCATGCAAGAACTGGGCCTAACTCACAGTGCATTATATTTAACACTTTATTTTACATGTTAGTCGCTTAAGAAGCATGACATTACAATACTTTTCAAGGTGGTAAGCTGGCAGAAATCTTTGCACATTGGGCAAAATGTTTAGCTGTATTTCGTTTGTTTTTATGTTCTGAGTTCAAATTCTGCTGAGGTTGACTTTGCCCGTTATCATTTCAAGGTTGATAAATTAAAGACCAATTGAGCAAGCAATGGAGTTAATGTAATTGACTAGCCCTGTCCTTCAAAATTTCAGGCCTTGTGCTTATACTAGAAAGAATACTATGAAACATGACAAGCATGGCTCATATCTTGCTTGTTGTTTATGTAACTTCCATTGCTCGATTTGCTCGACTAAAAGCAGTGTTCCAGCATGGCCACAGTCAAATGACTGAAACAAATAAAAGAGAAAAGAGTATATCTAGAATTTGACGTTCCATGATTTATGCAGGAACCTGGTTCTAAGACACTGAATGTATCAACAAAAGCAACTTCTATATATATAACAAAGAAATTAAGGCAAGAATTATTAACATAGAAACCATGCAGTCACACAGGAGATGAAGAGTTAACATCAAAATCAATCAAAGTAGAATCTCTAATAAAAGAGTGCTTCAATAACTTGCATTCTATTTCTTAATCTTCATATTCCTAATTCATTACTAAATGTTCATTAAGATGTAAAGGATGTATAAAAGGTCAATATGAACATTATGTATTCTTGCATTCAAACTAGTATTTATGATTATGATTTGTAATGTCATAAGGACTCCTTACACTAATTAACATTTAAATATATCTTCTGAACACACACACACACACACACACACACAAACATACATACACATGCATATGCACACAAACAAGCTGATACTGTTATGTGGTTGACACCCCCATGCTCTTCTCTTTCATTCATACACAAACTTGACAGTTTCAACTAGGGTATGCACAACTGCTATGATTAGAGAGCTTGCAAGCATTTGGCAAAAGGACATTCAAAAACAGTAAACAGTAAAGTACAAACACTGCTGATATTTAGGATATATACAGAGCTGTGCTTTCTCTATCCATGAATGTACTACACAGCTAAAGCCTTAACACTCTTTAAAAATGTTAGACAATAGACGCAGGAGTGGCTGTGTGGTATGTAGCTTGCTTACCAACCACATGGTTCTGGGTTCAGTCCCACTGCTTGGCAACTTGGGCAAGTGTCTTCTACTATGGCCTCGGTCCGACCAAAACCATGTGAGTAGATTTGGTAGACGGAAACTGAAAGAAGCCTGTCGTATATATATATATATATATATATATATATATATATATGTGTGTGTGTGTGTGTGTGTGTGTGTGTGTTTGTATGTCTGTGTTTGTCCCCCCAACATCACTTGACAACAGATGCTGGTGTGTTTACATCTCCATAACTTAGTGGTTTGGCAAAAGAGACCTATAGAATAAGTCCTGGGGTTGATTTGCTCGACTAAAAACAGTACTCCAGCATGGCTGCAATCAAATGACTGAAACAAGTAAAAGAGTAATGGAATTTCTGATGATCTTCCATAATGATCAGCATTACAAGTCAACAAAGAGACGCCTACATGGTCACTCATCTTGCTAGAAACAGCAGCCAAATCTTCCTCATATTATGTACATCCTATCATCTTCAAAGAGGAACATGCTGGATAATGTGGTTCTGGGTTCTCTGTACACAGGAAAAAGCTGAGATAGTCATGTCTGTAATAACTTTGATGTTAGGGTTACTTAGTCAGAGTTGACTTGGTTAAGCAACAATAAAAACCACCTTTAAACAATACAACTGATTAAATACTTCCTATCTTAAACAGTTGCTTATTTTTTATGAAGTGTAAATATGCTTTACAAAGTGTATACATGAGTTGAAAGATGTGCATCTGTCACACATATGATAATGGGTGGCTAGTGTTAGGAAGGGCATCCATCTGTAAAAACTATGCCAAAACAGACACACAAATCTGGTGCAGGCTCTTGCCTGGTCAGCTCCTGTCAAACTGTCCAGCCCATGCCAGGATGGAAGGCAGACGTATGATGATGATGATGATGATGATGATATCAAAGAAGAGGCTATATAACGGATTCTTATCATCTAACATTATTTGATGAATTGATTAAGTCGCTCAGGGTCCGCTCTTGTCTGTCTATAAGTACTAGAGCAGATTCTGTTTTAGAAACATGTCAGTTCTAACACACTCACAGCATTTAATTTTTCTTTCCTTGTTCTTTCTCCTTATCTCCCACCCTAAGATATTACACTAATCTCTTTACCTCAATGTTCAGACAAAACATTTTTCATTTTAGTATTGCTAAACTGTTCCAGTACTCAATTACAGAATGGTGCTTATTTACTTGTTTTCCAGATGAACACAAGAAAATGTATATAGGTAAGAAAGAAATTGGAAGGACGATGAATTCTTATGACACTTTTATTAAATTCCTAATTTAATGTGGCTGAAACACATGTTTGAATCAAATGTTCTAGACCAAACTATCTGAGAGGTATTCTCTGTGCATTTGCTTATTAATAATTTATCAGAATAACATGTCTTGACAACTTGTAACTAATTTATTATTCTCTAATTTATTCTCAACAGTTTCAGAAAGCTACTATCTTTAGTTATTAATTTTGCTTACATGTAACAATTCTAGTCAAAGAAAAATGCATGTGAATATCATCATTTGTTTATCAAAGTGGTGCATGGTGGTGCACCAGCATGACTGCAGCCACTTGTCTGAAACACATAAATAAATAAATAAATAAAAAGTGATTGAGCTTAATCAAAAAACTACTCACTAAATAAAATAAACTTATACGAATATATGCTGACATACACAAATGTACATAGTTGCATGCACACACATTTTGCTGCTTAAGCATTGACATGCATCTGCACACACTTATCAAAAATTGAAAAATAAAAAGTAAAGTGGAAGTAAACCAACAAATTTGACCATTAAAAACATTAAATTTGCTGCTATGGCTGTGTGGTACAAATAAAGAACATTTGTCATGTGTAAAATTGCTCTTCCTCTATGGAAAGTACTCTTAGTACAGAAAAAAGAAGGCAAAGAAGCAGTGATGGTCAGCACTAAGTACATTGGAGCATAGAAAATGATGGCAATGCGCCATAGTGAAGACCCAGTGAACATATGCATGCATAAAAAAAAAAATTGGAGACTTCAACAATGAAGATAATGAATCACTGTATGTATGCATGTGTGTGTGTGTGTGTGTGTATATATATATACACACACACACACATACATACACATGCATATATATGTGAGTGTGTGTATATATATATATATATATATATATATATATATATACACA
>NC_068983.1:108363179-108365700 GCF_001194135.2 Octopus bimaculoides
TATATATATATATATATATATATATATATATATATATATATATACACACACACACACACACACACTCACATGCATACATCTATATATGCACACACGAACATACATACACACACACACATATATACATATATGCACACATACATGTGTGTATGTATTTATAATGTGGAAACTAGGGATAGATGAGTGGTTAGTGAGAGCTGTACAAACCACGTACAGGGATGCTGTCAGTAAGGTGAGGATCGGCAATGAGTACAGTGAAGAATTCCGAGTAGGGGTCCACCAAGGATCAGTCCTCTCTTATTCATTATACTCCTCCAGGCAATAACAGAGGAATTCAAGACAGGATGTCCCTGGGAGCCTCTCTATGCTGATGACCTTGCTCTAATACCTGAGTCACTATATGAACTAGAGAACTTTCAGGTGTGGAAGCAAGGTCTAGAATCGAAGGGCCTTACAGTAAATCTAGCAAAAACCAGAGTCTTAATAAGTAGGAAGGCAGACAAACCACAAATCCTTTCAGGTCGATGGCCCTGCTCAATCAGTAGAAAAGGTGTAGGTAGAAACTCCATAAGATATACCTGGTGTAAACTATGGACACATAAGAGGTGCAGCAATATCAAAGGAAGGCTAACTGGGAAGAGAGTTTTCGTGTGTGGCAAATGCTCAGGGGCAATAAACACTGAAAATGTGCTGAAAACAACTTCTTTCAGATTCCAGGAGGAAAAACTACAAGTAGTTGATAACTTCTGTTACCTAGGTGGACTAGGTCAGTAGCAGGGATGGATGCTCTGAAAGTGTAGCTGCTAGAATAAGAATAGCCTGGGCAAAGTTCAGAGAGCTCCTACATCAGCTGGTAACAAAGGGCCTCTCGCTCAGAGTTAAAGGTAGGTTGTATGACATATGTGCAAACTGCCATGCTACACGGCAGTGAAATATGGGCCATGACTACTGAGGATATGTGTAAGCTTGCAAGAAGTGAAGATAGTATGCCCCGCTGGATATGTAATATCAGTGCATACATGACAGTGTAAGCGCCCTGAGAGAAAAGTTGGACATAAGAAGCATCAGATGTGGTGTGCAAGAGAGACGACTGCGCTGGTATGGTCATGTGTTGCATATGGATGAGGACAGCTGTGTGAAAAAGTATCATGCCTTAGCAGTAGAGGGAACCTGTGGAAGAGGTAGACCCAGGAAGACCTGGGATGAGGTGGTGAAGTACGACCTTCAGAAGTTGGGCCTCACTGAGGTAATGACAAGTGACCGAGACCTTTGGAAATATGCTGTGCTTGAGAAGACCCAGCAAGCCAAATGAGACTGTAACCATGGCCTATGCCAGTGCAGCATAACCAGCTCATTTAAGAGTGTCCTTCAATCATTGTGCAATAAACTGCACACGTGAAGACCTGTTGAGGCATGTGAAGTTGTGTCGTGGCCGATGACAGTATTACCAGATTGGTACCCTTGCCGGTGGCGCATAAAAATCACTATTCAAGTGTGATTGTTGCCAGTGCTGCCTGACTGGCTCCCATGCTGGTGGCACATAAAAAGCACCATTCAAGCATGGTCAATGTCAGTGCCAGCTGACTGGCCCTCGTGTCAGTGGCATGTAAAAAGTACCCACTACACTCATGGAGTGGTCGGCATTAGGAAGGGCATCTAGCTGTAGAAACTTTGCTAGATCAGATTGAAGCCTGGTGCAGTCTTCTGGCTTGCCAGCCCTCAGTCAAACCATCCAACTCATGCCAGCATGGAAAGCGGACGTTAAACAACGATGATGATAAGGATAATGATATAAAAATATATACACACACATACATATATATAAATATACATACAGACACATACATACATACATACATATATTTGTGTGTGCGTGTATATATATATATATATATATATATATATATATATATAAATATATAATCATACATATGTATGTGCATATCAGAAAACCTTACCTATGATAATAAAGTTTGTAAGAATGTTAATATCTTCTTTCTATTCTTTCAATGTGCAGAAAAAGTGATGGGTGGAGCCTCATGACAGATTGTTTCATGATTTGTTGATCACTCCCAAGAGAAGATGTACCCAATTGTCTTCCCCAGTCAATCACATAGAATGTTGAGCTGCTATACGAAGTAGTTGTTAATTGAGTTATTATCATGGTGGATAGCTAAATTTGCATATTTGTACTTTAGCCATCTAATCATTAAGTAAACAATATATTTTTTTTATGCACAACTTAGTATGAATTAGAAATACTGAACTAAATTTAAATATCAAAGAGCTTTAGCTCAGCTCATGCACATACATACACAGATTCACACAACCACAAACATATACATGCATGTAGCTATACATATAAAGAAATGAACATGAATATTGATGGAACTGTAATAAAACAAATATCCCTTCATTATGTTTCTCTCATATATGTGTGTGTGTGTGTGTGTGTGTGTGTGTGTGTGTGTGCGCGTGTGTGTGTGTGTGTGTGTGTGCATGTGTGTGTGTGCATGTGTAA
>NC_068983.1:108365710-108373210 GCF_001194135.2 Octopus bimaculoides
GTGTGTGTGTGCATGTGTGTGTGTGCATGTGTAAAATATCATCATCTTTATTATTAATTAATATCTATCTTCCATGTTGGCATGGATTGGATGCTTGACAGGATCTGATAAACCAGATGATTGCATCAAGCTCCAACGTCTGATTTTGCATGGTTCCTAGTTTTGGGTGTCTTCCATAATGCCAACCATGGTAAAGAGTATCCTGGCTGTTGTTTCTTTCTTTTTTTTTCCATGGCACTGACACTGAGAATGTAGAAAAGGAAACAAAAGGAACAAATTCCAAGAGAGAAATAACTGATAGCACAGAAGGAAGTCATGATCAGAGATGCATTTATAGTCAACCACCAAGAGACATGCTCAACTGGTTAAGGTCAAGCAACTGACAAGCTAATCTCTGGTTTTGAACAGACTATTTGCTGTAACCTATCTTTTATATCAAGACAAAACATGCACATGATAACACTTCTCATCAGTTAAGATGAAAAACCATTAGAACCACTGCCTGGGAGTGCATCACTATTATTATTATTATTAAGGTGGCGAGCTCGCAGAATTGTTAACACGCCGGGTGAAATGCTTAACGGTATTTCATCTGCCATTACGTTCTGAGTTCAAATTCCGCCGAGGTCGACTTTGCCTTTCATCCTTTCGGGGTCGATAAATTAAGTACCAGTTTCACACTGGGGTCGATATAATTGACTTAATCCCTTTGTCTGTCCTTGTTTGTCCCCTCTATGTTTAGCCCCTTGTGGGCAATAAAGAAATAAGAAGGAAGTCATGTAATTACAGCAACTGAGTTTTGTTGTTGTTAGGAGAGTGATAAAGGGGGATGGGTTTTCGAAAGATGAGTTGTGTGGCAAGGTTTAACAAGCAGAGAATGGGGCACAAACATAAACTATATGATTTTAGGATTTCATTTCTGCTGAGGTAGACAGATCTTCTTGAGCACAGAATATTGCCAATCATCTTGATCTTTTGTCATCTCATTTAGATTCAAAATCTTGAAATTGGTCTTCACTGTAAGAGTAAGCTGAAAAGTTCATGTGCTGACTAGTAAAGAAGTGATACTAGAGCTATGAAATATTGCATACATTAATTTCAGCCCTTCTTATTAATAACTGCATTGTTTCTTTCCAGGTAAACTGACATCTGACTGTTCAAAGAAGACTTCAAAAGTGACTTCTCTTGAAAATGGATAACATCTAGCATTGTGGTGATTAGGCATTGCGGTACCTGCAGAAAAAAAGGACTTAGACCCCAAGGATATTCATGTTTAAATGGTTGCTATATTAGGGGATGATGCTCCAGCTTTATCAACAGTGCAAAAATGGGCAACTGAATTTAGGGGAGGGCAAGGGAAAGTTTTGAAGATGACCCAATGTCTGGATGTCCTGTAAATGCTACCCCTGAGCAAAACATTGATCATGTTCACCACATGCTGATGAATGACAGGTGACGGACTATAAACCAAATAGCCAATGCTCTTAGCATATCCAGTGAGAGAGTTGAGAATATTCTGCACAATGAACTTAGTATGATGAAAGTTTTTGCTCAGTGAGTGTCACGTCTTCTGACACTTGATTAAAAGTGCATCAAGCTGCTCATTGTGTGCCATTATTATATTTTGATAATCTTTATTTTTTGTTAGAAAGGTGACACATCTATTTCCTTATTCTCACTCATTTTGTGCTTTATAAAGTATTTATAAATCATTTTTTGCTATTTTTGTTTAGAGATGGATAAGTTTGAAATTCGTACAGTTTTGAAATATGAGTTCTTTCTTGGAAATACGGCATCACTGACAGTTCAGAATATTAATGGAGTATTTCATTCTAATGTTATTACACAGCAGACAGTATCAAATTGGTTTGCAAAATTTCGTTCTCATAACTTTGACCTAACAAATGAGCAATGCGGTCAGCCAGAAACAAAGGTGGATAATGATGAACTGAAAGCCACCGTCAAGTAGATCTATCTCAAAGTGCCTGTGAATTATTGTTGTTGTTTGGTGTTAGCAAGCAAGCAATATTGACTTACCTAGATCAAATTGGTAAAGTGAAAAAGTTGGATAAGTAGGTTCCACATGAACTCAATGAAAATCAGAAACAGCAGCATTTGGAAGCCTGCATTATACTACTTTCTCATCACAAAAACGAATCATTTTAGAACAGAATTGTAACGTGATGAGAAATGGATCCAATACAACAACCAGAAACTTTCAGCACAATGGTTGAACAAAGACAAGCAACAAAACAGTCCAAAAAGCAAAATTCATCAAAAGAAGCTGATGGTGTGCATTTGGTGGTCTGGCACAGGTGTGATCTATTATGATTTGATTAAACTTGGCTCATCAATCACAGCCAAAGTATACTGAAGCCAACTGGACCAAATGATGCATAAACTTACAAAAAACAGCCTAGATTAGTCAACAGATCTACTCCTATTTTATTGCAAGACAACACCAGACCACACATCACAAAAATGACATTGGCAAAACTACAGGAGTTGGAGTTGGAAGTTCTCCATCATCCACCATACTCATGTGATCTTGCCCCCACTGACTACCACTTCTTCCAGAAGTTGGATAACTTTTTGATATGAAAAAATTTAATTCTGAAGATGCTATAAAACAGGCCTTCCAAGATTTTATAGACACTAGATTGCCAGACTTTTACAGTTCCAGGCTGGACAAGCTACTGCTGAAATGGCAAATGTGTGTTGACAGTATGGGTGCATACTTTGATGAATAAAACTATTCCTTGTATTTATAAAACATTAGCAAACTTTTTTTCTTTTCTACAAATTTCATATTTGACAACCTAATATAAAACTGGCTACCAAACTGAAATAAATACCGGGGTCAATATGATCAACTAAAGCCACTGATGGTAGTGCCCTCAACATGGCTGCATTGCAATGACTACAACCAGTAAAAAAAAATAAACAGTATATAGACATATGTCACATGGACATTTTCACTTTGATTGCTTATCAAAAAGAATTATCCTTCATGTTTTCTCCTCTCTTTCCATTCTAGACCCTAGTCAGATATTACAATGTTCAAAACGTCCCCACTAACATTAACTCATTCTGTTCTTTTTTTCTGAGCTCCAAACAAATAAATTGATTGGGAAATTATCTCATCTTGCTTTTTGACACTTTTTTCTCTTTTTATCATTCTTGATGTGTCTGTGAGTGTGTGTGTGTGAGTGTGTGAGTGTGTGTGTGTGTGTTTGTGTATGTAATGTAATCGCTTATCAACTGTAATCACTTCAAGAATGACTCAAGGTCTTAGAGTTTCATGGCAAGACTCTTGACAAGTGGTTTGGCATAAAACTCTTGACTCTTCAGTCACTCCTGTAGCAATTTCAAAATTACACACACACATGCACACACATTGAACTCACATTCTCTCTTTTCTAAAACCAAATTCACCTACACACACACATACATACACACACACACATATGTTGCATGCATGTGCACGCACATGCACACACTAATAAGGATACAAGCAAATGCAAAATGCATGTTGAGGAGATGAAATATATGTATTAAAAGCTTAGGACAGATCCACATTATTCAAAGTTGCACAGACACATTAAATCATGTTTGATCATTCAAACACTATGTTTCTAAAATCTTAAAACTAGAACATATGAAATGCTCAGATATGCGTTCATGTTTGTGAAATTTTGACTAAGGTGCACTGAATATATACTGAATACTGAAACACATGTAATGGATGAAGTAAAGGAGTACCATGTTCAAGTCCATGTTCCTTTGTCTTTCATCATTGATGTGCTCTTATATTATATTATAGTCCATATTAGACTGCACAGGATCCCATGTGAATATGCAAGAGGGAGTTTAATGGGATTAAAATAATAGACAAAAACCTGAATGGATTGTCATTTGCTGAGTGCATTCAATCACACACACGCATATGAGAATTCTTTTTTACAAACAGAAGATGCTTAACTTAATCATACTGAGTGCTCAGCAGTCAGCTGGTACCTGAGAGGTACAGGGTTTGATTCTCTGTAGCCACCTTCTAGCAACTTTTTTCTGACTTCTTGGGGGATTTACCCAGTTTTCTAGGCTGTTTTCACAGCAATCCTGCATTCAAAATTTACTTAATTTTCTGTAAAACACACACATATAACACACACACACACACGTGCATGTGCACACATGTGTGTGTGAACATTCTTTTAACCTTACTTATATTTTGAGAGCTAAGGAAAACAGAGGGTTGTATTTTACCTATGTATATGGATATGAGTATGGAAACCAAACCTTAATGTGCTCACATGAGTACATATAAGAAATACCAAATATGTAATTATCTAAAACATGACTAATTACAACTTAATTGCCCCTCTAGTATGTAGCTTCCAAGCACTAGCATTAATCATCTTTAAATTTCATTATATTTAGAAAAGTGTACACTGTATAGACTTGTTTATAAATTGCTATGTACTTCTAGCTTTCAAGGCTCATAATATAATTCCTTAATGCTAGTCATAAAGTTATTTTCCTTTTATTCTCACCAAATTGGTTGTCTTACAATTATTATTTTACGTTTTCATTATTTTATATCTTAGCATTAATGATCACAAATTCTTATGCACAAATAAATTTCTTTAGCATTTATATTAAAAATTATACTTTTGAAATAAATTAAATATACAAATTAAATTTTGAATTCTTCAGTTACTTTATACATATAATGAGAAAAATAAATTGAAGTTGGGATTTCATGTATTTACTGTTTAATTAACTAACATGGGAGGAAGGTGTGTGGCTTAGTGGTTAGGGTAATCGGCTCATAATTGTAAGGTAATGAGTATGCTTCCCAGTGGTGTGTTGTGTCTTTGAACAAGACGCTTTATTTCAAGTTGCTCTAGTCCACTTAGCTGGCAAAAAATGAGTTGTACCTGTATTTCAAAGGACCAGCCTTGTCATACTCTATGTCATGCTGAATCTCCCTGAGAACTATGTTAAGGGTACAAGTGTTTGTGGAATGCTCAGTCATTTGCATGTTAATTTCACAAGCAGGCTGTTCTGTTGATTGGATCAACTGGAACCCTCGTCATAACCGACAGAATGCCAATATAATTAATATGGGTTTACATGAAATACCAAAAATTTATGACCATCTAGTGTAGGAATCATTATGGAATAACTTTGATATTTTATCTGGGCTGATAAAAAAATTGTCTTTGGAATTAATGAAGTTATCTTGGTAAAATATAGAAATAAAAATAGATTTTATTCCATTATTTTTTATATATTTCTTTATACCGATTTTTGTTTTTTCTGTTCACTGAATGTTTGTTTTGAAAATAACATAACATGATGCAGGATTGAGAAAATGTATATCAGTTTAAAAAGAAATCTGTAACATATCCTTTTTTGCATCTTTCACATCAGAAAATAAATGACATTGAATCAATAAATGATTAGCAAAAATAGAAGCCAACATTTTTCATAGAATTTTTATCAATTTTCTTAAATTAGAATATGAATTTGATATCTATCTGACATTTTCTTTTAAGAATGTTAGTTTTGATATGTGTATGTGTTTGATGAAGCAGTATAACATTGCAAATATAGAACTAAATTTATAAAATCCATTAGAAATATAATTATTAGTTTAACTTTGTATTTAGAAAACAATGGAAGAATCATGAAAATGATAAAGTGTGTAGTATTTCTCAATGGCATCCAAAAGATTTTGTTTGGCTGCAGTGTTGTCTCTGGTTTTTGTTATATATTAGGAATTCTCTTCAGTATTGTATATACAAATACCACAATGCTGAGGTAATATGGTATTAAGGGAATTCTTTTCTCTAGAAGGAATGTTACTTCTCTCCACAATAGTATATTACAGAAGTTAATTAAACAATCAGAAATGAAAAACAGAGGCATTTCTTAGTGCAAAAGTAGAGTAAGTATTATTAAAAATACTGCAGAAAACAGAAAAATTCTATAAGTAAAATTGAAATAATGATTATCCTTAGAAAAATAATAAAGAAATATTGTTAAAAAAAAAGCAAGATGTTAAGTGTGCAATCGTAAAGAAGTGGGTGGAATAATATTGAATAATTGTGTTTGAATGTATGCAGTTATAAATGGGAATAATGGTAAGTGCAGCATTCATGCTGTGTGTATGGAACTGAGAACATGTGCTGATACAACTATGCATGCATCTTTATATATTGGCAATTTATACATGTAGCAATTCTATATTTAGACATTAAACTAAATGACTAAATGTTTCAAGGGTTCTAAAGAAAAATATTGACTGCTGTTTATGATATCTAAGTATGTTAAGCATCATTGCATTACTCCTCTGTTTTAACCCAAAATAAGAATTTAGTAGGCACACAGCTTTTCATAGTTCTAAACCGAATATCCACCGCAGGTCTTAAATGAACCAAAATATATTCTAACTACAACTCAAAAGGAAAGAAATCTAAGGATATAAAAGGACTACAAGTATTGTTCGAGAAAGCCATTGTCATGCTAGCACAAGTATTGATAATCCTACAGTCAGAGACATAAAGCTTATTTTAAAGCAGCTTTTCTCTCCATGTTATAGAATCTATTATAGTATACTGAAATATTTTATAGAAATATCACTGCTCCTTGGAATTCCATATATAATTTATTTTCTAGTTGGTTGCTGGCATTCTCTTTATTCAATTTAGAAGCTGATGTTCATATCAAAAGTTATTTCTACTATGCATGACTTGCACACATAGCAAGTAGATTGGCATAAAAAATGCAGCTCTTTTCTTCTTCAAAACATATAATCAGTAAGGTAACAATAAATCTCTTGCTGTATAAAATTTTTCACTTGTAAGCGTTTATATCAAAATGAAATTTCATGCAACACTCAAATCCAAGGAGTTAAACCCAAGATTTTATATTGGAAAGAAAATTGTTTAATAATTGCTATCAAGGATCCAAGAACTACATACTACCTAACAAGTTTTAAAGAATATATTGTCATATGGAATTATATGCAATAGCACAAGTTTTTTTAAAAATAAATACAAGAATTTTTAGCTGTTTTGAGCATTTATCATCTCTAAGACACATTTTAGATACTAACATTTTGGAACATTTCTCATATCACTTTTAACTGTTACTCAACATATTTAATATTCAATCAGTTTTACTGGAAACATAGTATATAGAGTTGTATATAGTAGTGTTATATTTTAAATATTTTGACTTCTGTGACACTCAATATACAAACTTTTAAATTGTTAGTAATGAAGCTTGTTAATTTTCAGCACACTCCTTCAGTAGTGATAATGCAAATTACATAATCAATGCTAATTATTTCTGGCAATAAATATGCTAAGCAATTAATCATAATCAATTTAGTAGAGACATTTAAAATGTCTTTAATAAAAATGTCAGGATTAAAAAACATTATTAGTTATGAATTCAATACACTAAAGCAAAAATGTTAAAAATAGTTAC
>NC_068983.1:108375347-108384628 GCF_001194135.2 Octopus bimaculoides
AGATTGGAGCCTGGTGGTGCCATCCGGTTTCACCAGTCCTCAGTCAAATCGCCCAACCCATGCTAGCATGGAAAGCGGACGTTAAACGACGACGATGATGATGATGATGATGATATATATATGTATATATATATATATATATAGAGAGAGAGATAGATAGATAGATAGATAGATAGATAGATAGATAGACATACAGACCTACACATGCACCCCCATCCACTGCTCCCTTCTTAACTCCATCCCCACCACAAAACTACATTCCTACCTGGTCCTGGCCAGCTTTTTCTCATTCATTACTCAATGTACCAAGAACATATTATTGACAGCATCCTGTTTACATGAAGTAACCTTTCCCATGGTGTTAGATTACATTTGATATCATGTGACCAACATGGGCAGGCTGTACTTTACATGGGAAGTAGGCATCATATACCTTGTCCTTCTTGGTGGATCAGCTAGGTCTTGCATGGTATACCTGGACTGTCATCAGTCAAAAGTTTAAAGTCCATTAACAGGGTGTACCTCTGGTGGCAGCAACAAAATAGTTCATGTGTCCTATTGTTGGCTACAACAGCCTAGTCATTATGTGCAGGAATAACATCCCTGCTGCTCACATAGACTATAGTCTATTAATGCTGGACATGCAACTTCATTTGTAACTTAATAGCATCTAAAAAGTAAAGACTAATGTTACTAATGTGTTCATAGTCTGCTGAGTGATTACTGAATGACTAAATAGCTTCAACATCTTACCTAACCACCCATTACAAGAAATTGATGTTATGAAGATACCACACTCAGCATCAAAGTGGTGCCAACATCATACCAACACCTTGTCTATAATATATGGATCTAAGAAAATAAGCAACGTCACTTTTATAGTAATATAACCAAATAACCTGAGTTGACCAATAGAGAACTTAAACACCTTGAAACTGCTTTGAAAATCTTTCAAACTCTCTACTCTTCCTTTGAACATCTAACACACTGGATGTGTCCTACATACCCATGAAATTTTGACTTATGTGGAGCTGAGTCAAACTGAATTTTATCAAACGCATTTAGTTCCTTTGAAATGTGTTGAGTACTACTCCCTCTTGTTTGTTCACTCCCTTAGATCGACCTCTATTGTTATTGATATATTCACTCATGCAGTTAGATTTTTGTGTCTACCCTTCTCATCAATCAATTAGAACCAACAACTTAATTTCACATCTCAGAAATACACAAGAGCCAATTACTTGATGATTAATCTCCTCACTTGATCAAAAACTTCATTATTTACCCGAAGGTGTTTAGTCAATGAACTCTCCACCAGCACTTGCTTTTTAATATCTGGTATTTATTCTATCATTCTTTTTGCTGAGCTGCTAAGTGATAAGTCCATAAACGATAGCATACCACTTGTCAAGAGACAAACACAGGCAAGCACTCACACTCACACACACACTCACACACACACTCACATGCGCACACACACACACATGCATGCACACATGCATGCACACATGCACACACATGCACAAACACCCACCCATCCTACACACACAGAGGTTTGTACACAGTTTTCATTTACCAAATCTGCCCACAGAACAATGGTTACCCAGCACTATAGTAGAAGATATTTGTCCAAGATGCTGTGAGGTGGGATTGAACCCAAAACCAAGTGGTTGTGAAGTAAACTTCTTAACTACACAACCATGCTAGTGTTCACACACATGCACACACTCACATATGTATGATAAATATGTATATGTCTGTGCATCTGTGTCTATGTGTAATATTTATATCTATGTTTAGGTATATCTTCATGAGCAAATATGTATACATGATTGTATGTCTGTATCGAAACAAGAATAGGACAACTCCTATTCATTCATTCTTGTAGTCAATAGCACAATGTTTGGAACCTCTGATCATGAAAAGTCAATCATTTGTCTTTATTCATCACAATACCATGTATAATAAATAAGTATTTAGGTTTGATTTTAAAGTTATTTTATAACAGTATGAAATAAAATAATATACAGTATGAAAAATTTTTAATTGTGGTCTAATCAACGTGCAAGTAAAAATATAACCTTCTGAGTGTATGTTAAGAAGAACATAAATATTTTTTTGACACATCAAATGATTATCCTTCAGAACTAGATTGGTTTCTACTGTTATATCTTCAAGATACAAATAACGCAATTAATAAATAAACTAACTCTCTGAAATCTTGTTCAGAGAATGCTTTGCAGAGAAAAGTATATGTAGAAGAATATTCCTTGATAAATATACTTAAATTGAAAGTAGTTAAGTTCTATGTAAAAGGTAAAAGAAGAAATGTGCAATACAAAGTAGTTCAGTTTTTAACTGATACAACCTCAGTTTACTGTGGAAGAGAAAACTAAAATAACAAAGCACTGTCACAGATATACAAGTACTGAAGACTGAGGTAGGTTCTTCAGCTACAAGAGTAGTAAAACAGATTCTATTGAAAGATTTTATTGTTATTTCATTGCCACTTCATGAATGGAAAACAAACACGTTTGCATACTTGATTTCAATTGTAAAATGGGATTAAAGCTGCTGCTTCTTGTTGGAAGATGGCTATTTTTCCTGAAACTAATCTGCTGTCTCATGATATCTAATGGTGTATTTGGTCAACAATTTATTAATGTCTCGCAATTGATATTAGATTTTATATTGACTTTGGCCATAAGCAGTATAGAAGATCAGCAATATCAAAGTGTATCAAATTCATCAATCTTATGCACAGGTACTTGATTGACATATTTCTCATAACTAAATATTATATTGTCAGCCTTTGTGGTTGGTGGAGGAATGAAACAAGCTTCCATTCAAAAACTGATATTCTTGTACTGAATTAGAGAAGAAAAAAATTTACAAAAGAAAAAAAGAAAAGCTAAAGAAAATGAAAACATTGTTCTGATTTACTTTCTGTATGTTAAGACAGTTGTTATTACTTTTGTTCCTCCTGCATATATAGGCCAAAGAACAACTTGAGCATTAAAACAAGTTGCTTTTGTTAAATATAAATAATGCATGTTGATTTCTTCAAAGAGATATGGCTTTGTTGCTTTGGGAATTTAATATTTGTATTTCAAACAGATATTGGATTATTTGCTCTGATATATCAATATGAATTGATGGCTGATTTAACCACAATTTTCATCAATACTAGCATGCATTTAAAAAACAACTACAACAACAAATAAATAGAGAAAAAACAGGAATTGTTTTAGTTGACTTTGGTTGGCAGTTTTAAAACAACAACTTTTACAACAATCACTTTTGACAAGATTGGTAATAAAATAAAATATTAAAAATGGAGAACATTGTTAAAAACAACCTTTTTTCCCATGTTCTGTTTCAACATAATCATTGTTTCTAAGATATGACGGATTATAGATCAAAATACAATACCTATTGACAAATCTACAATGTATTATTGATTAATGAAATACTTTATATCGATATTTTAAATAATTTTACAAAAATTCTGCTTTTTAATAATATCTGCCAAGTTAATTTTCATATTTATGAATAAATCATGTAAGTGAAATCATTGTATTTTATGTTTTTCTCTGAAATTATGACTTAAAGGCAAAGGAAATAATTACTAATCATATAAGAAACTGCATAGATTGAAGTATAAGGCTGATGCAAGAACACTAATTGAAGGGGAAGTGAATAGTCCATATACAATTTTATTCTTTTAAACAAATAATGATAAAAAAAATAAAACTTTATAGGTAAAAGAATATAAATGAATATATTTTCTTTAAAGAAACTTCACCCAAACCCTGGATAAACTGGACAAAAGTGGTCAATTGCAATTTACTGTATATATTTTATTTACATGAAATTTGAAGAAACCTTGCAATAGTAACTGTAAAATCCAAATATAATAAATTAATAATTTCTCAGTTATAATTAACAACTTTCTCTTAGAGTGTGATTTTATTAATTAAGTGTATATAGATAAAATACAGTTCTATTATTTTATTTGTAAACAGTGAGATTATGTTTGTTGTTGAAATAAAATTGAAATTGTGACAAATGGTTTGTAAGTAGTTGTCAGCAGGTTAAGAGGTTGAGAGATGAATGACCCTGTTAGATAAATGATCTTTTGAAGGAGAGGTAATAAGCCAATATGTGCATGCAGCAATTGGTGCTTTGTCCAGGTTTGTGATCAATGTGCTAGTCTAGAACATATATACACCTTGTATATGATAAAGCAGGCTTTTAGAACAGGGTTATTAATAGAAAAATAGTAGTGACAAAAAAAAAAAAAAAAAAAAAAAAAAAAAAACAAGCAAAAAAATCTATGGTAACGAATGGTCACACTCAAAATGAAGAATAAATTTAGCACACTTAACATATTCTTATAAAAGATGTAGAAAATATAACTAAATATCACAGCTGTTTAATGTGCCAAGAGAAATCAATCATTTTTGTTATTGGTAATACAGAAATAGTAAATTGCAATTGTTATGCGTCTTTGTCAAAGAAATATCACAACATATTTCGAAAAAATTTAATAATTCACACCAAACTTTATTTAAAACCTCTTTAAAAAAATATTAATAAAGTATTTATTGGTTGGGAATTGTAATATACAGTTATAATGTAATACCATAATGAATACATTTGAGAAAATAACCCTTGAATTGTTCTTTTGTTCCTGTCACTGATTATTCAAATAATGATAACCTTGACAGCTGATTTGAAAATGATTGATACCTTTGATGAATAAAGTAAAGCTATGGTTAACATAACGAGACTGTGTATTTGATTTGCCACATTCTTGGTAATAATAAGTGTTGGTTTTCTGAACTTCATTCTTTAACAGCAGTTACACTTCAAGGAGTAAAAATGCAAGAGTTATAGTCTTGTCAAAACGGGTAGAAGGTTTAGAAAGTTTTAGTGAAAGGCATTGGCCACCTGAGCTAAACAAATAAATTCAGAAAGAGAGTTATAGTAATTATGTATTTATCTGGCATACATCTACAGAAAATTGAGAATGTGTTTGTGTGTGGGAGCAGACTCAAAAACGGTTTAAAATCTATATTTTACTGAAGTCTACTCATACAGTATGTAATGGTAAACATATCTAGCAGTGTTATTACTGCATAAAAATATTAATTTTATTCCTTGCATGTCTACTTTGTTAATGATAAAAAGTAAAATCTGAATAGAAACCATGGGAGAACACACACACACACACACACACACACACACACACACACACACACACACACACACACACACACACACACACACACACACACACATAAAATGTATTTGATATATGACTTATGAACATTCTATTTTCAAATAATATATCTTAACTGAGCATTAGGAAGTTGAGGGCTGGTAATTATAGTGTTTATATATGGCATTTACATAGCTTCAAACTGATGGCATCAAAGATGTTTGAAATCTGGTAGCATTGCTGAATGATAAACACTTTTGTGGTGATTACTACTAGTAAGAAATGTAATGTACAATGCAGCTACCATCTTAGATATTTATCATTAGTTGTAAGTGTCATCTTCAGATCAAAAGAAATGAAGAAGCTTTTAGTCTATTTCTCTTTAGTATTTAAACCACTGATTTTATTTTTGTTATCTTTACATCTGGATGTAGGATTCAATCTTTATTCCATGTAATCTCACATTATTCTTTGTTTTCCTTTTGAAATCTGAGTAGCTTTCTAAATTAACATAGAAACCTTGCTTGATTGGTTTACAACAACATTGTACATTGTTTATTTTTATATTGTCTTTAATTGTTTTTTTTTTCTGCTATGCTTACTTTGAAATGTGTTAATGGCTCACGTGCATTTGTAAGTATACCTTTGAATGTTAATATCAGACAATTTTGGATGTAAACTACTGAAGATTTCTTGCCACTTGTATTAAAGCCCTAATTCTAAAATTTTTTTGAAGATCATGTGTAGTGGCAAATAGGGAAAGAATAAACAATACATGAAACTATGTATAAATAAGTCACAATGAATTTAAAATTATATAATTTGTAATGAGTTAAATATCAATGATTTTCAAAAATAACCATAACAGTTTACTGATTATTGTAAGAAAAGAATTTCAAAGAAATTTTTATCTTGACAACAAAAAGTGAGGTAGAGTGATCTTGAAGATAAGGTCAAGGCCACTTGCTACAAGTCCAATCACTGAATTCCAAGCTTAGAATGCATGTTGTTCTTTCAGTGCAACTTGCACTGAATAAGCAATTGTGTTAAAAGCTGGATGCACTTACTAGGTACAACAAATTGATTCAAAACAAGAACATTGCACATATCAACATGTAAAACTCCATGTCAGTCTTGTTTTAAATTTCATGAAGGATAATTATTTCTGTTCATAGTTGTTGCAGATTTCTAAATCTAATTTTTTTTTGAAAGCTTTAGTTGATCTAGAATTCTAAGAATTTATACTGTCTTGAAAGACTCTGTTTATAGCTAAAAAGTTTATTATCGAGGATGGCTTCTGACATTATTTTATAAACAATGAATAAGTAACATTCTTGCAAGCAACAACTATAAACCAAATTAAATGTTAATGTAAGGTCTTACAAATTATAAATTTTATAAAACCGATATATGAATGATTAACATAAAGCAATATTACATTTGGATTCTGTGTATTTATAAACATATCTAAACCACAAGAAAGAAATACACTTGCTATCCTAACACTAGTACTTAAAAATGATTCAGTTAATAGCAATGTGAGTGGAGAAGATGATAAACTTGAGCTAGCAGACAGAACTCTGTCAGTAGTTTATATTATCTAAAATGCCAGCTATACTTTTTGATAATATTTACTTGAGATTATTTCAAAGATACACAGAAACACCTTAGCTTTAGACATATAGTTGATAGTATTAAAAATTACTTTGGGGCAAACCAGTTAACCTTGTTCAACCTAAGGCACAATATTTAACTGAAAGTTATATATATATACTAAAAAAATATATAAAAACTAAAATGGAAACATTTTAGATAACTAATTCCTCTTAAAGATTTGAAATATTCAAGGATCAGATTAACATAATGTGACCTTAAGCAAAAGTTTTATTAAGTAAATTACCCCATTCACAGTTCATTTTATCATTTAGCTATATTATCTGCACAGTATAAAGTTTTCTCTATGCTTATAATTTCTGAGCAATTTTTACTTGAATGTAGTGTACTGTGTTATTGCTACCTTTGATGCCAGATAGCTACATCCTCTGAAGTCAGTAATGAAATAGAATAAAATAAAATAAACTGAAACCTGAGAAGTAAAGAGTAAAATTTTACAATAACTACAAATTATAAGTGAAATATCAGGTCCAGGATGAAAATTGTTTGGTGATAATCTTTTCGTCAAACTTTTGAATAAAATATGAACATTGAGTTAAAAATGATAACATTTCATCTATTTATGAGAAAAAGTAACCAACTGATACATAAAGTTAAATTGGAGTTTCTCAATTTAATGTCAATAACATATTATAAAATGAGATGTGACTAAATAGATCGAAATGTATCCTTGCATTATAATTAAAGATTACAATTTTTCTTATAAGTTTGTTGTTGGGAGGGTAATCATAAGCTTATTTTATTCTTGTAATTTTTTACTGATTTTAGCTACTGAACTATAGCTATGCTGGGACCTTCCCTTTAGGGGTGTTAGGGGATGATAGTGACACTGAAACTTATTTCATTCTGGTACTTATTTCATCAAATTTTATTTATTGAATAAATAATTTATATTTTGAAGAAGGAGAATATGGCCAGACATGTCTATCTCACCTGGTATACAAAAACAAAAGCCAATAAAGGAGCTTCTGTGATTTATTTCCTTTTTGGTTCTGAATTGTGTCTTCATCATTTTATAATTTTCACATTACCATTTTTTAGAACAAGCCACTGATTCCTATGGTAAAATCTATATATATACTGATGGGGTAGAATTTACAATTCACCACCCACAATGTAAGCCTTACTGATGAGCATTAAATTTCATGCAAAGTTGGCTTGCCAATCCAATACCTCTCAATTGTGGTGAGAAGGTTGTCTCCCCTGTTAGTACATAGAAAATGTGCTTTTGTGACTATAGAATTCTTTGACTCTTATTTCTAGCTATGATGGTGCTACCTGCACCATTTGTCACATTTTAGTGATGGTGAATTATTTCTTATTTTTGGTTTTGAGTTACTTCTAACCACTAGCTCTTACCAGTCATTTGTCTATCCCCAGTTTCTGCACTGACCACCAGATAAGGGATTGGAGGATCCAGTCAAAGCCTTTCTCCAAGTTAACAAAAGCCAAGTACAGAGGTTTATCTTTGGCTAGGTATTTCTCCTGCAGTTGCCTTACCAGAAATATAGCATCAGTGGTGCTTCTGCTTTGCACAAAACCAAACTGCATGTCATCTAGGCTAACTCTCTCCCTAATTAGTTAGGTTCTGACCCTCTCTATATATATAGAGATACATGCAGATATGTATATACAGATATATATATATATATATATATATCATCATCATCATCATCATTGTTTAACGTCCGTTTTCCGTGCTAGCATGGGTTATATATATATGATTGTATATACATATCTGTCTGTCTGTCTCTCTCTCTATATATATCTGTCTTATCTGGTGGTCAATGCAGAAACTGGGGGTAGACAAGTGGCTGGTAAGAGCTGTACAAATTCTGTACAGGGATGCTGTCAGTAAGGTGAGGGTTGGCAACGAGAATAGGGAAGAATTCAAAGAAGTAGGGGTTCACCAAGGTTTAGTCTCAGCCTCCTCTTATTCATTATAGTCCTCCAGGCAACAACAGAGGAATTCAAGACAGGCTGTCCCCTGGGAGCTCCTCTATGCTGATGACTTTGCTCTAATAGCTGAGTCACTGCAAGAACTGGAGACAAAGTTTAGGGTGTGGAAGCAAGGTCTAGAATTGAAGGGCCTTAGGATTAACCTAGCAAAAATCTAATGAAGCTAGTAAGTAGGAAGGCTGTCAAATGACAACCCCCTTAAGGTAGATGGCCCTGCTCGATCTGTAGAAAAGGCGTGGGTAGAAACTCCATACGATGTACCTGGTGTAAGCTATGGAGACATAAAAGGTGCAGCAATACCAAGGGAAGGTTAACCGGGAAAATAGTTTTTGTGTGTGACAGATGCACTGGGGGAATAAATACTGAAAATTTACAGAAAACAGATTCCAATACATGTCGGGGGGGGGGGACTACAAGTAGTTAA
>NC_068983.1:108384638-108385761 GCF_001194135.2 Octopus bimaculoides
ACAGATTCCAATACATGTCGGGGGGGGGGGACTACAAGTAGTTAATAGCTTCAGCTACCTAGGTAATCAAGTCTGTAGTGGGGTGGCTGCTCTGAGAGTGTAGTGACTAGAGTTCAGGGCGCTCCTAACTCTGCTGGCAACTAAGGGCTTCTCACTCAGGGTGAAAGGTAGACTGTATGATGCATGTGTGCGAACTGCCATGCTACATGGTAGTGAAACATAGGCCATGAATGCTGAGGACATGCATAGACTTGAAAGAAATGAAGCTAGTATGATCTACTGGATGTGTAATGTCACTGTGCATACACGACAGAGTGTAAGTGCCCTGAGAGAAAATTTGGGGAAACGAAGTGTGCAAGAGAGGCGTCTACACTGGTATGGTTATGTGTTATGTATGAATGAAGACAGCTGTGTGAGGGAGTGCCACTCCCTAACTGTAGAAAGAGCCTGTGGAACAGGTAGATTCAGGAAGACATGGGATTAGGTGGTGAAGCATGACCATTGAACATTGGGCCTCACAGAGGCAATGATAGGCAATCAGGAGCTTTGGAGATATGCTGTGATTGAGAGGACCTGGAAACTAAAGTGAGATCGCAGCTACGCACATCCAGGCCTGTTATGAATACCCCTGATGCATCGGACAATATGATATGCTTGAGAAGACCTGTTGAGTTAAGTAAAACCAATATCACAACTGTGGCCAGTGCCCCCTGACTTGATCCTGTGCCAGTGGCATGTAAAAAGCCATATCTGAATGTGGTCAATGCCAGGTCCACCTGACTGGCTCTTGTGCTGGTGGCACGTAAAAAGCACCAACCGAACGTGATCGATGCCAGGCTTGCCTGACTGGCTCCCATGCCAGTGGCATGTAAAAAGCACCCACTAAACACACGGACTAGTTGGTGTTAAGAAGGGAATCCAGCCGCAGAAACACTGCCAGATCAGACTGGAGCCTGGTGCAGCCACTGGCTCTCTAGACTTCAGTCAAACCGTCCAACCCATGCCAGCATGGAAAACGGACGTTAAACGATGATGATGATGATGATCTATGCATATCTATATCTATGTATGCATATATCCATATATATATATATGTATATGTTTATCCATGTATCTCTCTCTC
>NC_068983.1:108387490-108393212 GCF_001194135.2 Octopus bimaculoides
ATGGAGCACACATGCACACACATACACATTACACATATCTATATTTATTTATAATATGTACATATAATAATATATATAATATATACATACATGATAGCTGTGTGAAAATGTGCCACACCCTAGTAGTTGAGAGAACCTGTGGAAAAGGTAGACCCAGGAAGACCTGGGATGAGGTGGTGAAGCATGACCTTCGAACTTTAGGCCTCACTGAGGCAATGAATAGTGACCAGGACCTTTGGAAATATGCAGTACGTGAGAAGACCCGGCAAGCCAAGTAAGAGCATAATCTATGACCTCTGCCAGAAGTGTAGCTAGCTCACTTATTCGTATCTTTACTTCATTGGATACTAAACTCTGCTTGTGAAGATCTGTTGAGGCAAGTGAATTTGAAATCTGAAATCAAAATTGAATCAAATTCGATGACTGGCACCCATGCCAACCTCTCCTTCATTGGTCACTAAACTCTGCTTGCAAAGACCTATTGGGGCAAGTGAAATCGAAATCGTAATTGAACCATATTCGATGACTGGCACCTGTACCAGTGGAGCACTAACAGCACTGTCCGAGTGTGTTCATTGCCAGAGCAGCTGTCTGGCTTCCGTGCTAGTGGCCCGTAAATAGCACCATTTGAGCGTAATCATTACCAGCGTCGCCTTCTAGCACTTGTGCTGGTGGTACATTAGAAAATCATTCGAGTGAGGTTGTTGCCAGTGCTGCTGGACTGGTTCCCGTGCAGGTTGCACATAAAAGACACCATTTTGAGTGTGGCCATATTTCTCCATTAGGCTACTTTTGTCAAATGTAGTGAAGTACTTTTGGAGTGTTTTAACTTTGAAGATTTGATAGGATGCTGGGTTTCATCAGCATATCAACATTATCAAATATTTGTGAATGTATGTACATGTGTGTGCATGTATGTTTGTTAGTCATGTGTGTGAGAGGGAGAGAGACAAATAGAAAGAGACAGACAGCAAGAAAGAGAGAGAGCATAGATATATCCAGCAGGGTAGTTGTACAAGTAATTATTGGTGCTAAATATAGTGATTATAATCTCAATGTCATTCTTGACTATACTGACTATGCAGTCAACAAAAATAATTTAGTAATTAGATGGATATTAACTAAGAAACCTTAACTTTTGCTATCTGATTATTTAACATTCAGGAACACATTATAATAATTTTAAAACTAGTTTTGATTTGACGTTATATAGTAGAGAAAAGCACAAGAAGGTACTAGAAGATGTGATGAAGCAAAGCTTTGGGATAAAATGACTCAAGATTAAGAGAATCTGTGATGTCTCATTGCACAACTGTTTCAACGCATACAAACATGGAAAACAGATACTAAGAAGATAATTAGAATAACAATAACAATGATGTTGAGAATGATAATGGTGATGAGGATGAGTTTCATGATGAGGACAATATAGGTGTATTTTAAAGAAGAGTTTTAAAGAGAGAATACTGAAATAGATAAACTCATGAACCAGCTGACTCAAAATTTGGTGCTTAAGTCTTAATGTTGAAGCTGGGATATTTAGACTATACTTATTGAAGCAATTAGCTTCATAAATACATAACATATATGGGAATTATTATTATTATTATTATTATTATTATTATTATTATTATTATTATTATTATATAATAAGGTGGTGAGCTGGAAGAAACGTTAGCAAGCTGGGCAAAATGCTTAGCAACAATTCATCTGTCATTACATTTTCAGTTCAAATTCCACTGAGGTTGACTTTGTTTTCATCCTTCAGGGGTCAATGAAATAAGTACCAGTTGAGTACTGGGGTCGATTTAATTGACTAGCCCCCTCCTCCTAAATTTCAAACTTAGTGCCTATAGTAAAAAGTATTATTATTATTATCATTATTATTAGGCTTTGAGCTGGCAGAATCATTAGCATGCTGGGTAAAATGCTTAGTGGCATTTTGACTATCTTTACATTCTGAGTTCAAATTCCACTAGAGTTGACTTTGCCTATCATCCTTCTGGAGTCGATAAATTAAGTACCAGTGAAACACTGGGGTTGATGTAATCGACCTATCCCCCCAAATTGCTGCATTTGTGGCAAAATTTGAAACCATTATTATTATCAATAATAATAATAATAATAATGATTTCTTTTATTGGCCACAAGAGTCCAAGACATGGAGGACAATATCGAAAGACAAGTTACAGCACAAAAAGATTACAAAACAAAAACATGTGGGTTAGCATGAATCAAGGGGAGATTTGTTGGCACTCCGTCGCTTACGACATCAAGGGTTCCAGTTGATCTGATCAACGGAACAGCCAGCTTGTGAAATTAACGTGCAAGTAGCTGAGCACTCCACAGACACGTGTACCCTTAACGTAGTTCTCAGGGATATTCAGCGTGACACAGTGTGACATGGCTAACCCTTTGAACTACAGGCACAACAGAAACAGGAAGTAAGAGTGCGAGAAAGTTGTGGTGAAAGAGTACAGCAGGGTTCACCACCATCCCCTGCCAGAGCCTCGTGGAGTTTTAGGTGTTTTCACTCAATAAACACTCACAACACCCATTCTGGGAATCGAAACCATGATCCTATGACCGCGAGCCCGCTGCTCTAACCACTGGGCCATTGCGCCTCCACCAAGGGGAGATACTACCACATTAAAGGATATAACAGAGGATATATAATAGAAAGTAGAGAAATAAATAATAATAAATAAATAGATAGAATCCCCAAAAGTAGGATAGTCTACTTAGAGTAATATGGATAAACTCCACACAAAAATCCTGGATTACTCTGCCATCTCTAAGGCATGGGAAAGTGCCTTCTTCCAGTTTCTTTCCTCCTGCTTAGAAAAGCATATTCAGAGTAAATCCATTCAGCTTCACCAGTCTTGCCACTGTCAACCACCCTTTGCAAAACATGCTAGAAGGCAAATAACAACAACAACAATAATAATAATAATAGGCTACAGCAAATATTCTGCTCAATATCACAGATTTTCTTGTCAGTTGTTTGACCATAACCAGTTGAGCATGTCCCTTAGTGGCTGACGATATGTGCATCTCTGATCATGAGCAGAAGTAGTGGGGGAGCATCATAGCCATGTGTTGAGAGGAATCGTTGGAGTTTGGATTATTCTGGAAACATGGGTGTTTTGTTCAACATCCTTAAACAACCCTTATTCAGGAACCTTTTAAGTGGGATGGGCTACTCGACCTGAAGAAAATCTAACTGCGCCCCACCTGTAAGGTCATGCACTGTTTATCTTGATATGAGATCACTATGTCATGCACATATGATTGTGATGAATCTGCCTGGTGTACCCTTATCAGACAGTCATGATGGGTATACTGGGCTTTGTATATTTTACTCCACTGTCATTTTGATGGCATCCACTGCTCTCTCACTCAATAATAATAATAAAAATAATAATTGTTTCAAAATTTGCCACAAGGGCAGTCATTTTGGGGTAAGAGATGAGTCGAATACATCGACCCCAGTGTTTCACTGGTGCTTAATTTATTGACCCCCTGAAAGGATGAAAGGCAAAGTCAACCTTGGCGGAATTTGAACTCAAAATGTAGTGATGGGCACTAAGCGTTTTGTCCAGTGTGCGAACAATTTTGCCAGCTTGCTGCCTAATAATAATTATAATAGCAATAATAATAATAATGATGAAAATAATAATAATAATAATAATAATAATAATAATAATGATGGTGATAATAATAATAATAATAATAATAATAATAATAATAATAATAATAATAAAAATAATAATAAAAATAAAAATAAAAACAATAACAACAACAACAACAACGATGATGATGATGATGATGATGATGATGATGATGATGATAATGATAATGATGATAATAATAATAATAATAATAATAATAAAAATAATAATAATAACAAAATAATCCTTTCTACTATAGGCACAAGGTTTGAAATTGTTTTTTTTACTCACCTGGTACCTATTTCATTGACCCCAGTATTTGATTGGCATTTATTTCATCAACTTCAAAAGGATGAAGGGTAAAATTGACTGTGGCAGAATTTGAAATCAGAACATAAATATGGAAGAAATGCCATTAAGCATTTTGTCTGAAGTGCTAACAATTCTGCCAGCTTGCTACTACCTTAAATAATAATCCTTTCTACAATATGCACACAGCCTGAAATATGGAGAGAGGGGCTTGTCGATTACATTGACTCCATGCTCAGCTACTACTTATTTCATCAACCCTAAAATGATGAAGGGCAAAGTCACCCTCAGCAGCATTTCAACTCAGAAGGTAAAGATAGATGAAATGCCACTAAGCATTTTGTCAAACAAGCTAATGGTTTTGCCAGCTTGCTGCCTTTAATAACAGTAACAATGGTTTCAAATTTTTGCACAAGGCCAGAAATGTCTAGGGAGGGGGTTTAGTCAATTTTATTGATCTCGGTGCTCAACTAGTACTTATTTTACTGACTCTGAAAGATTAAAGGCAAAAATCAACTTCAGCAGAATTTGAACACAGAACATAAAGATGGATGAAATGTTGCTAAGCACTTTCTCCAGCATGTCAATGGTTCTGCCATCTTGCTACCTTTAATAATAATAATAATAATAATAATAATGATGATGATGATGATGATGATAACATTGGGTTAAACTAAACAAAAAAGAAAGAGACAAAGCAAAATCCCAACGATGGTTGAGAAGCTCAGGATTCAAAGCAGAGACTGAAGGATTTTTAATTGCAGCACAAAGTCAAAGCCTTACCACCAGAAGTCATCAAAAATGCATAATGAAAAGAAATACAAATAACTGCAGAATATGCGGTGATGGAGAAGAAGCAATAAATCATATTGTCTCTAGTTGCCCATTCCTGGCTAAGAAAGAATATATTCACAGACATGACAGAGTTGGGACCTGTATACGCTGGAAGCTATGCCAACACTATGAAATGACAATAGAAATAAGATGGTATAGACACACACCAGAAAAGGTCACAGAAGATGAGAAAGCAATCATACTCTAGGATATGCCAATACACACAGATAGAAAACTCAAGGCTAACAAACCATATATAGTTGTCAGAGATCACCAAGAAAAAAGATGTCTTCTAATTGATGCATCAATACCAACAGATGACAAAATTTCTCTTAAAGAAACGGAGAAACTTTCAAAATACAAAGATCTGAAAATAGAGGTAACTCGAATGTGGAGCCTAAAAGCAGACACAATTCCTATTGTAGTAGGCACATTAGGTATTACAAAAAAACATTCAGACAAATACATAACCAAAACACTGGGACTTACAAGTGTATATAACATAGGAAGTACGACTACTAAGCACTGCACACATCCTTTGAAAAACACTTTCAATACAGTAAAAATAAGAGCATCACAACAAACCACAGCATATACCCAAGGCACACAGAGCTGCACTCGGTAGTGCAGTGAAAGTACATAATAAGATAAGTGAATAATAATAATAATAATAATAATGAACGAACCAAAAATTATCGCCCCATAACCTGCTTAACAACAATGTATAAGACGCTAACATCTGTCCTAACCGAGTACACCTATAGTTTTTTAATAGAAAGTAGCATATTCCCTAATGAGCAAAAGGGATGTAAACGTGGATCTTATGGTTGTAAAGATCAGCTACTCATCAATAAGATGATCTTAGAAGATTGTCACAAGCGACACAAAAACTTGTCAATAGCCTGGAT
>NC_068983.1:108395135-108402893 GCF_001194135.2 Octopus bimaculoides
CTCAGATACCAGGAAACCCCAAAATGGCTGAAGTTCAAAAGATAGTGCTCATGGGAACTGCCCATATCCTACGTAAAATACTGTCTATGTGATCTCAAATTTTAAAGCAAACACATAATTTTCTTATGGTTTCTTAAACATTCACTAGAACAAAACTGTACAAATCCAAATATATGGTACCCTAGGTATAACACCTACATGAACTTCTAACTTGTTGTCTCTTGAGGTCTCTGGGTGAGACTTGGATCCAACTTGTACAAATGCAAAACAAATGTCAAACATAAAATAATAATAATAATAATAATAATAATAATAATAATAATAATGATATTAATTCTTCCAACTATAGGCAGAAGGCCTGAAATTTGGGGGAAGGGTATAGTCGATTACATCGACCTCAGTACTCAACTGGTATATGATTTATCAACTAGGATTGATGTAATTGACTGTTCTCTTCGCCTCCAAAATTTCAGGCATTGTACCTACAGTAGAATTTATTACCATTATTGTTATTATTTTGGTTTACCTCACGTTTGGTCTTATTCCTGGTAGGATTTATGTGGGTAGTGGGTTACTACCTGTAACCTTAGGTATCTGTAAGTTTTCAGCTGCCTTTCAAGTGTTTAGAACCCTTCTGACAATCCTTGCTGTTCCTAAGAGATAAACTTTCTGTAGGAGCTCTACTGGGCAATCTATTCCAATCTATTTCAATTATTATTATTATTATTATTATTATTATTATTATTACTATAGCAAGCTGGCAGAATCGTTAGCATGCAGGGTGATCTGCTTAGTGGCATTTCTTCTGTCATTATGTTCTAAGTTGAAATTCTGCCGAGGTCGACTTTACCTTTCATTCTTTTGGGGTTGATGAAATAAGTCCCAGTTACGCACTAGGGTCGATGTAATCGACTTATCCCCTCCCCCAAAATTTCAGGCCTTGTACCTATAGTAGAAAGGATTATTATTATTATTATTATTATTATCATTATCATTATTATTATTATTATCATTATTTAAACTCATTATTTAAAGTAGTTTAGCATTGGAAAATTTATTTTTAAAATAAAAAAAATTACTCATTTTCAGGTACTGATAAAGGGTAATATATATTTTTGAATGTAAAAAATTAACTACATCATCTGTTAGGTATTCTGCATATAATTTAAGAAATTTTAACCTAAATTTATTTTACAAATCAGGTTACTTTTGGAGTACACCTGGCAAATTCAATTTAGGTATGCTACAGTAATCTATGATCACCATGTGCCAAAATATCAAATGGATAACCACTAAAAATATTTTTTCTTTAAATATAATGATCAGGAAATGTGAAAGTTTATTTTATTATGATTAGCTCTGTCACTCTGTTTTTGCAATTTTATCTGTTAAAAGTATTGATCAAAAATAAATTATAGTTGAACCATAACATAACTGATAGAAATTGTTAAAGAAATACAAAAATAGTGTTTGAACAATTTTTGCTCTTAAGAGAAATACATAAAAATCTCATTTTTCTTTCCATTCTTTCTTTTTTTTAATTATATTTTATAATCAAAATATTCAAACTCTCATCTTTCTATTACCCATTTTCCTCCTTTTCTGTATCTACTATTTTTTTTTTCATTTACAAAATAGTTCTTATTCACTATGACATTAATCTCAAAGAAAATTCTGCTAATTATGTTGATTGGTTTATCTTGTTTATAAACATATAAAATCTATTTCTGTTTATTTGAGTTTTGGATATGTACATAAAGCTGACTATAAACTCACTTCTTACATAAACTTGCTTTCACATAATATTTTGGATGCCAATTTATGGAGAATCTTCGTCTTAAATATTTTAAATGCACTGCTGAATCTAACAGGATATGAACTAATGTTGTATAACGGCTATGAAGTGTTATAATAGTTTATTTAAAGAATCAGCTTATTTCAATTATAAAAATGTTGGGTATAAAATGTGATATATTGTTATGAAAAATTGACAAGAACAAAATGGACTCTGATCAGAAGGTAACAAGTATAAACATATAGAATATTAGCCTCATAATTATAAGTTCACAACCTTACTGTAGCAGTTCTGTTGCCTACTTGGGAGAGATACATTTCAGTCTGTCTCAATTTAGTGGATTTTGAACATAGGTGAATTGTTATTATAAGAAGAAGCAATTGCTTCAACAGTAAGTGCATGTTGAAATTCATAAATATTTAAAAATGATTCTGATAACATTTCCCACAGTTATGTTATAGTTACATTGCAATTTTTAATGACACAGAGTAAGCAGTGATGTAACAAATAGTGATTTGGCCTACTGGTATACCTTTTGCAATTAGTCCTGTACATTATCAATAATGCTGTCTCCACAGTGTTATTTTCAGCTTCAATAAATGACAGAGTACTGGACTAATTGCAAAAGGTATTGAATTTTGTCCCTTGATCTGAGTTGAAACCCAACTGGACTTCACTTTGCTTTCCTATTTCTAGTGGTCATAAAACAAACATTGATACATTTCATTGTATTAACTGAATTGCTTCTACTTCACAGAAAATGTTTGCTTTGTATATAAGAAATCATTGTTAAAGCTGACACTAATGAAGCTATTAATATTGTTATTGCTGCCTGTAGTATTACTGTTAATGAATTACCAAAATCTTTATTTAAATATTCTAACTCTGAGAGTATAGAACCATTTTATCAGGAGTCTTACACTCAGACGAAATCACTGAAGAAAATCAGTTTCATGAAAATATGTTTCCCAACATCCTTAATTCAAGAATGTTCTGCTTTTAGCAGCTATAAATGCTTAGAACACCAAAAGCATATACTGTAAATATTTTTTCCTTTAGAGTAAAGTAAATTTGGGTTTATTGATGTATAATTTAATAGATTTTTTTTTAGGGCTTAGTTCAGAGGTATAGCATTGCCCATTCTCATTGGAGGACATGTGAGACTAATGCGAGAAAGGAAAGATTAATCAGAACTCATCATATGTAGTTCATCTGATGGGCTTCTGCACATTTTCAATTTACTCAGTTTTTCTTTTTACAAGGCATCACCTCAACTCAAAGTTGTGGTAGAAAACATATTTTGAATTTGCTGCTGAGTGGGATCAAGCCTAGAACCATGTCACTTCTAAGCAAACTGCTTGTGACAAGTTAGTGATTAGTCCAGTATTAATGTTACTCTTCATAACACAATATCCCTCTGTTTTATTAAAAAAAAAATTGAGGGCTTACTTATTTGGGGACATAGAACAATTAAATAATTTTACAATTCTATACTAGTCGTACTTATTTGATCAATATTAAAACAGCTACATGGTTAAATCTGTTCCTGTAAAGTTTGAACATTGATCTGAAAAGTATTTAAGTTTAGTCTCACTTTTGTACAATCTGTATAATTTCCATTACCATTTGTTATGAGTTTTCTCTTTGTCATAAAGCTTAAGTAAATTGGAAATAAGTGTTATGCTCAAGGTATAATGCAATGTCTAACACAGATGAAGAAATTCTTATGACTAGAAACAGTAAACTTTGTTTACTTCATAAAACATTAGATTCTGAAACTGAGTAATTAGAAGTTGTGATGCTTATGCTTTTACTAGAGAAATTTGAGTCCTACTTGAAATCAAAAGACATTTGCCTTTAATCAAAGCCAGCATTAATAATGTTGATGACAGAGATTACAAGGATGATAATGATGATGGTTCTTCCTAATTTTGGCACAAGGCCAGCACTTTTAGGGGGAGGGGGTTAATTGAGTACATCAACCCCAGTGCTCAGGTGGTTCTTATTTCATTGACTCCAAAAAGATGTAAAGTAAATTTGATCTTGGCAGAATTTGAACCCAAATAATAATAATAATAATGATAATAATAATAAATTATGCATGTGTTTTGTCTTGGTATAAAGAATGGACTACAGCAAATATTCTGCTCAATACCACAGATTTGCCTGTCAGTTGTTTGACCTTAACCAGTTGAGAATGTCCTTTGGTGGCTGATGATATGTGCATCTCTGATTATGAGCAGAAGTAGTTGGGGAGTATCATAGCCATGTGTTGAGAGGAATTCTTTGGGGTTTGGATAATTTACCTCTGGAAACATGGATATTTGGTTCAACATCCTTAAACAAACCTTATTCAGGGACCTTTTGAGCAGGATAGATTACTTGAACTGAAGAAAATTCTAACTGGGCTCCACCTGAAAGGTCATGTGCTGTTTATCTTGATATGAGATCAACATGTCACACATATGATTGTGGGGCATGTGCCTGGTGTACCCTTATCAGACTGGTAGTCATGATGGGTATATTGGACTTCATACAAGGGATGTTCATTAAAGATTTCCTCTGACCAACTTTCAGTTATTGCAGGAAATGGAACTTGTACAGCTATGATTATATACATGTCTCTACAAGTCACATGCAGTTTCAAACTCGTATTTGTTTGTCTTTTATGGCTACTGAAGTGGACTAAGGTGTTATAATGGAGGCAGTTGAATGCAGATCAGTGATCAGATTTTTTTATACTTGAATGGTTGTACACCAAAAGAAACTTTCGATGGGATGAAAGAAGTTTATGGTGATGGTGCACCATCATTTAGTCAAGCACTGGCATCGCCAATTCAAATGTAGTCAGACATTGGTGGAAACTGTTCCTACTCCTGGATGACCTCATTCTTCCACTGATGATGACACCATCCATAAAATAGAAGCTGCCATTTGGGAGGATTGCTGCATTTTAGAAGATTTGGCAACTAGCCCAAGAGGTAAAGAAAGTGTAGGCTTCATAGAAAAAAATCATTCACGACCACTTGCCCATGTGGAAGTTGTCTGCACGATGGACTCCCTGGATGCTCACACCTTTTCAGAAGCAGGAATGAGGAAATTGCTCCCAGGCTCTTTTAGCAAAGTACCAAGAAAATGAGGAAGACTTTTTTTGGCAGACTTATCACACAGGACGAAACATGAGTCCATTACTATGATCCTGAAACTGAAGTCCAGTTGAAACAATAGAAGCATGATAACTCGCCACCTCCAAAAAAGGCTTGTGTCCAACCCTCAGCAGGCAAGGTGATGATCACAGTCTTTTAGGACCAGTATGGAGTTGTGATGATGGATTTTCTGGAAAAAGGCATCACAGTTAACAGAGCATATTATGCTTCTCTGCTGCAGAAATTGTGGGTCACCATCAAAGCAGAGAGGCGTGGCATGCTGACCAAAAGAGTCTGCCTCCTCCAAAACAACACTCCAGATCACAATGCACATATTGTCCAGATGAAAGCACACTCCTGTGGCTATGAAATCCTTCCTCACCCCACTTACTCTCCCGACCATGCACCATCTAACTTCCACCTCTTTCCAACCATGAAGTTTTTTTTTGAAGGGAAGCACTTTTCAAATGATGTTGAACTTTTTTCCCAGGCAAAGTTTTGGCTACAGACATAGCCTACTGACTTCTACAGATGAGGTCTTCACAGTTGCATAAAATGATGAGAGAAGTGTGTCACCATTGGTGGTGGCTATGTAGAGGACTAATAATTATGTCAAGTTTCGTTTATCCCAGTCCTTAGGAAGTGGATCAGGGGAAATCTTTAACAAATATCCCTTGTATATTTTACTCTAGAATTACTTTGATGGCATGCTCTGCTTTCTCATTCAATAATGATAATAGACTTTTCAGTCCTAAATGATGAGAAAGTCAATATGAGAAGTATAACGAAAATAGCAAAGTACTAGGACCTAGCCATTGAGTTACAGAAACTATGGAAAGTGCGGATAAATTGTGTCTCTGTAGTTATAGGTCATTAGGAACTCTCTCTAAAGATATGAACAGATGGATAGAGGAAATAGGCATAAAGCCTAATTTAATGCAGCTTCAGAAAACAGTATTATTAGGGACATCTAGTATACTTACAAAGGTTTTTGGCATCTAAGGTTACTTGTTGAAACCAGATGTTAGAAATTTTCTTTTTCAACAGTTTAATCCGCTGTGTGTATATGAACTAATAATAATAATAATCTTGGCACAAAGCTAACAATTTTAATGGGAAGTTGTTAGTCAATATTATCAATCCTTGACTAGATTCTTATTTTATTTTATTAACACTGAAAGAATGAGAGATAAAGTTAACCCTGGTAAGATATGAACTCAGAATATTAAAAACCAGAACGGATGCCACAAGTCATTTCTCTGCTCAGCTGCACTTGCATTATTTTCATTTTTTTTTTTTGAATATCTCTGAAATCACTCACAGAAATGAGAATTTGTTAATCAGTTGCTTGTTTCATTTTCTAAGGAGAGTGAGTCATAGCTCTTTGCCCTATTCATTATTTTTCTGAGATGGTATGTCGTTGGTCCTTTGAAGAAATTGTTCCTTCTCCCTCATTTAGTGTTCTTTTGTGTTGACATTTTATTTTTTGATATATTTTTTTTCATTTTCTTTTAGTGTTTCTTTGACAGTTTGTACATTTTCTTCTGCAACCATTATTTCTTCTTCATTTTGAGATGATGAAGTAGCACTACTGATTGCTACTGTCTACTGGTTTCTTTCTTATACTGGGCGTAAAATGATTATTTCTACTATCCCTAGAGATTTTGGCTGATAGTTCTCTGAAAAGTGGGCTTTGTTGCTCTTTTTGCTGTCTTGGTCTTCAATAACAGAAACAGTGATGACAATATCAACAATAATAATGATATAGTTGTTTCTAAAACAAGTACAAGGCCTGAAATTTAGGAGTGTGGGAGTCAATTATATTGATCTCGGTACTTGACTGGAAGAATGAAAGGTGAGATTAATATTGTGGTTTGAACCTGAAACTTATAGATTCAGAATAAATACAACTAAATCTAATAAAAATAACTTCATGTACCACACAATGACTTTGACAACCAATGATGGCACGTTACTAGAAGAGAAATAATTGGGAACTGTTGAGCATCAAGGTGAAATTTCAAAAGGTAGTTAGTGTTGCCCACTACATTTCTATATTGAATTCGATCATAAAAATGGTAGTAAGTAGTATGTATTGACAGTAAAACAAAACTATTACAAGTAATTGGATTACACTGCAAACAGCTAACATCTAAACTAAGTACAGCAAAAAGAAAAAAAAACAAATATATAAAAAAAAGAGGTTTACATAAATCAACTCTGATGAATTACCATAAAATCATATCTTTACATGGCCAATACTTCTGCAAACTTGATATACCATATATAGATTTTAAAAAATACCTGTGGATTGAATAAAGAAACAGCTTCAAGAGAGTAACAAAAGCAACAAGCCTAGAGTTGAACAATATGTCGTGAGTAGAACTTAGCTGAAAGAAAGTTTGCAAAATTTATTACTTTTCTGTATGAACAGTAATGATTCATGACAGTGAGACGTAGGACCTAGCTGTAGAGGATTTGCAAAAACTATAAAGAAATGAAGCTAGCATGTTCAGCAGGATGGGCAACATCAGTGTACATGAAAAACTAACATAAATGTGAGTGAGCTGTAATATGAATGGATGTGACATTCTGGGTGAAAATCATAGGAAATAGGTGGTGTAAGTCAGTTACTCAGTAAATGCAGATGTCATAAGGCAATAATAAAAATTGTTGCAACAGATCTAAGAACATACTTCAGAGAAAAAAAAAATTGCAGGATCAAGACACTGAATGGAATGTTATGTTGCTGCATGGAAAAGGAACATAAAACTGATGATGGAGGTGGTGATGGTGGTGGTGGTGGTGGTGATGATG
>NC_068983.1:108403250-108434803 GCF_001194135.2 Octopus bimaculoides
ATTCATCAAACAGACAATATTGCTTTTAGAAATATTGGTTGTTTATTTTATTACAGATTAAGAATATTTTAAATGAAATACAACCAAAACATTGATTAGAAGTTGATTTTAATTTCAAAATAATAAAATGAAAGGCATTTATATATCTTGGTTCCCTATTTACAATTTGGTTACAAGATGAGTGCTTCTGGAGTAGATGTTTATTTTACAAACTGCTGTTTTTTTAAAAATTCTAGCAAACAAATAATCTGTAATAAAGTAGGCTTAGAAATTTTTTACTTGCAAAGTGGACAGCTATCCTCAGAGCATGACACATTACCCCTCTAGATATAAATCTTTGGAATGATATAGCTCATATCTAAAATTATTTGATAGAATTTTGCCAAAACATTTTATAGTAAAAATTTTCTTTCATCATTTAATTTGACATTTATAGCTATTGATTACATCCTGTTCTTAATCATTTGCAACATTACCATCATTTGAAGATGGTTGGAACTGTAGAATACTGATGTGAACACCTTACAGTATTTTTACTGTCATCTTTCATTGTACTGAGTTCCAGTCACACCAATAATTTTAGCTTTGATTTCGTTTCTGTGAGTCAATAAAATAATATTAAAGAGAAACGGTGTTTAATTCTTCTGACTTAATTTTTCCCTAAAAAATTTGGCTTTGTGCATAAGAAAGAAATCATTATTATATTAATATCATTATTATATTAATGTCAACTGCACAATATGAGATTTGGGAGAGGGAATATAATAAGCTGATCAGAAACAAAGAAGAAATGTTATACGAAACAGTCTGTGTTTATTTTAGAGATGTGAAACAAAAGGAAACACTGTTATCAAACAAGTTCATCTAAAATAAGCTATTGTTGGAAAGTGAGTTTATAATGATGCCGATAAAAGCAACAAGCAATTCAAGCAATGATTCAGATAAGCTGTAGACAAATGTGAAAGACACATTTGTCAGCTTAAAGTCTACATTAATAAATAAAACTTTAGATCTAGTTTACAAAGAATTGACTGTGTAAAATAAGTTTTGGTATGACCAGCCTCCAACAAATGAATATTGTGTCATAAATAAAAGTACAAAACTGTTTTAATTAATGTATGAAAATGTAGCCTTTCTTTGAATTATCTAACTGAAGGTAACAATGTTCAAACATAAAGCCTCACATGCTTTACTGATCCAAACTGATTTATTTGTTTATTTTTATGTATGATGAGATAGAGAGAGGAGGGAGGAGAGAGAAAGACCAGAGGAAAAATCAGGAAACTCTTTCTTTACTTACAAAATATTTACAATTTTTGGGGTCTTATTTTGAAAACAAGAAGCAAAATAACATATAATAATATTTCTTTTCAAGTTTATTTATTACAAAAACTTCTGAAGTAACTCCTTAAATCTCCATTCAGGTTTACTAACATAACTGAATGCTTTCCAAGGCAATATTTTACATTCTTCAATATAACCTGAAGACACTAAACCAAAATTAATTGCTAACTTGCCATAAAACATTTTCTGTCTGTACTTTCAACAAAAGAGTTTTAATATTTAAGTATCCTGTGACTTGGTTATAGAAGGGAAGTAACAAAACCATATATAAAGACTTATATGATACAATCTGTTGTATTATATGCTATTAGCTTCAGCTTTTTACTGAGAATCAAAATATACTTTATACAGTCAATTATAAATCTGAAGATAGATTTCTAAAAACAAAAATAAAAAGGTAAATGAAAATAAAATAAATAATTAGCCTTGAGTAAAATAGTTATCTTGTGAAAAAAACATGGCAACTAATTTTGATATGTACATTAACTAGGTGTGAATCAAAGAAATACTGATCTGAAAAAGAAATGGGAAATATATAATGAGTTGATGCTATAATTAGATATGCTTTGTTAGAAATAAATATCTTTTATGTTTGAAATGTTTGTTTATATTTCATACCTTGCTTGTTAAATGTAATACATTTGAAAAAAAATTAACATTTTCAAATTTAATTGGAATTTTCTATTTTTTCCACATATTAAAAAAAAATATTTACTTGATTTGACCTTGCAGTATAACTAGAGAAGAATGGAAATGTTGCATAACAGAATTTTGAGAGAGACAAAGCAGAGAATTCAAGGTAACCTGTTAATCTATGTTGACAATGGATAAAAATGTTTTGTATTTGAGAAGCAAAACCCACATTAGAAGAAAGAAAAGATAAAGAAAGAGAAATAAGAAAAGGAAGAGAGAAAAAACAAAGGCAGACAATGAAATGGTTATAATTTAACTGTAAATATGGAACTAAGGACTAGCAGTAATAAGACAATTTACTAATAAAGCATATTTTATTGGGTAGCAAGAGAGATACAGCAAACTTTGAGAAGAAGAACCAAAAGATTACTTGTGAAATATGACAATAAAATTTTAACAGAAGAGATTAAAGTAAATTTTGAAAGCTATTTAAAATTCTGAAACCAAATACAAAATTGATTTGCAACTGCATGTCTTGAATTCCATAATTAAGTCACAAGTAAACGAAAACTGTTTACTGTTATTATTTGAAAGGATTATTTGAATGCAACTTAAATTGCTGCCATGCTATCAAAATGTTCTATGTGATTTACATTAAGTGATGCCCATAAAGTACTGATATATGTAAAGTACTGATAACAAAGAAAGGAGGAAAATCAGGTAGCTTTTCTGAAAATAAAAATAACAAACAAGTTGAGTAAACTGCATACTGGTCTTTTAGTTGTTCAGTTATGTGTTCTTTCTAGAAATTTTCTTTTATAAATCATTGTGTCACATGCTATTTTATGTGTAAATAAATTCTAAATATCAAAGTTGTTTGAGTCAGTTGACACTTAACATTTTCTATTTTATTTTATATAAAAAATGTTTTGTAATAGAATTTAGGCTAAAAAAGTCCCTCTTTAGAATGCATGTATAAATTAATACTACTATTTATATGCAACTTGTCTGACATTCTTTTTTAGCCATTTTAGCTATTTTTTTTTTTTAGCTTTTTTAGCTATAACTCCAAATTATTTGTTTTTTTTTAATACTGAGATGACAATGTTGTGAAGTATGATTTTTGTAATGAAATTATTTATGGAATCAAATAAAATGTTTATTTGCCTATTTCTATCCCACTTAAGAATTCTGTCAAACAGTCGATCTACAGTAGCTTCCTTGAATTGTGACTCTGCACTACATGTGCATTTTAGTTTACACAATGATAGAAAAATAGAGAAATTTGTCTAGTCTGGTGTCATATAAAAATGGGATACAAGCTATTCCGAGAGTACAACAATTGATAGCAGTGAAAAAACTGAGAAACTTAAATGAGAATAATATACCATCCCCTATGAATTATAAGGTTACTGTATTTAAATGCCCACAGTTTATGCAAGAAGGCCCGAATTTGTTATACTCTTATGTTAAAAATACTGATCTTGATTTCATTGCAGTCTTGATAACCTGGGCTCATTGTTTACTCTGCAATAGTGTTTTAGCATGATTGGATACAACCTATTTCACAAAAGACCACTTTAATGATGGTTTATGGTTGCTCAAGTTTTTCAGCAATTCTTTACGGCAATTTTAGCCATTTAGAAGAACATCTATGTATGCATGTAACTACTTTTAAATGTCTTCTTTTTTTACTATTATCATGACACAACTTTTTGACATCCTCAGAGCTGCATCTAGGAAAACAGTCACCTGTGCTTTCATTACTGGTGGTTTGAATAACCCTGACTGGGAAACATTTGACAAGATGCAAATTACAAACAATTTCTTTGATATAGTGTCTAATGTGTCTGGTTCCTAGTACTCACCTTCCCCCTAAGAGGTAACACAAGAGGTAGATTTGCTATGTAACCACTCGTGAAAAACTGTTATCTCCACTGCCAGAGAACATTTTAATAACTCCAGTGGCTTCATGACTATTGTCAATTTGTATTTTATGGGTGGAAAAAAAGCTGCCACTGCTATAACCTCTGCCACTGCTGTTGCCTCTACCTCCACTACTACTGCCACCATAGCCACGACCACCCCCACAGCCACCGCCACCGTCACTGCCACCACCGTCACCACCAGCAGCAGCTGCTTTCTTTCCCTAGAACAAAGCTGAATAGAACTCTCTGTGTTGTACTGAGTTAAAAACACTCAAACTGGCTTGAATTTTATGAGTCCAGAGATATTAATACCACTCTTCAGCACATTCTCAATGTAATCTGGGCTGTATGCAAAGCATCAGCATCCTGTAAACATGTTAGAAACTTAAAGGTATCATTTGGAAGACTGCAGTTGTTTGCCTCACCAGAAAAGGATGACAAGATGTTGAAAGTGAATACAGATTACACAGAACAGAAGATAATAGAAGATGCAGCAGATTACCTGGCCATATCAAGCAGATGACTAAAAATGCAGCACCTAAATTTGAACAATTCATAGCAACCACCATGAATAATAAAGTGTTCTGGAAATATGTGAATTTGAAACAGAAGCCTCACTTTCATTTTGCCCTTCTCTGCAATTCCTCATAGGTCAGATTACTACTGATTTCAAAGAGACTGCTGTTGGAAATTCAAAAGTACAATCTTCCCCACTAATGACACTAAATTCCCTAACATAATATTATATTGAATTTACTCCTGTAGTGCTGCAACACCATCTCACGTATATGCACACCTATGTTTATTCGTGTTTTCATAGTGTTATTCATCTAATTCGCAAATGTGGCAGCCTCTTTCTGAAACTCAGCTTTCACTCCTCTTCTGCCTTAATAATTGTGTTGCCCCAGAAGAGTTAAAAGTTGGTAGCATTATTTCCCTTTCCAAAAGAGCTACCATACCTCCCCTGTCAATTATCGACCAGTTAGTCTCACTAGCTGATCACCAAATTAATGACATCCTGTGTCAGAGAGATGCTCTGGAACTTTTGGAATGCTCATAACCATATTCAACCCTCAAAATTTATCCATAACTGTAGCTACTTATTCATGCTTCAAAATTTATTCATAACTCTAGCACTGCAAACTCAATGAGTTTCTTGAAGACACGTGCCCACATAACTGTGAGACATTGTGAAAGGATAAATGGTTTCTCTGTCTATGCCTTCTCCTTCAAATGCCACAAACACGTCAAGTATTGGTAGTGGTTGCAATGATGTCAAAATTGGCCCATGTAATCTGTTGAATGAACGTGATACCTACAACTGCAACAATAACAACAAGAATGGTGAAGACAAATTTGTGAACTGAAATGCTAAGTTTTTAACAATATTATAACTTGGGCAACACCAACAACAATGATATTGAAAAAAGCAGTGAAAGCAACAACAGTTGTAGAACAAAAGACAATAAAACAACCAACAACAGAAACAGAAGTAATGCATCTTTCACAGGAATAGCTTTCACAGGAATAGCTTTCACAGAGAAGCTATACAGCCTTTACTCCAAAGACAAATGGACCAAACTTAAAGACACTGCCTGATTTTTGGAAAATTGAGGGGAGGAAAGCAGTACTTGTGCCCCACTCCCTGAAACTCTTGCTTCAACTACTAAGAAGACAGCAATATATTAGTGTGTATTGAAATTAAAAGCATATATGTGACTTTTTGCTGAGTGACTAGTATTTTATCTTCCACTGATCTGTTGTGACCATATGAAGCAGAGATGTAATATTTACTTTTAGTGTAACTGTGTGTTTGAAAATATTATGGAAGAAAGGTCCAAAGTTAAGTGATTTTCATTTAAGATTCATAATTAAACCTTGAGTTTCATATTTATTCTGTGAGCCAAAGACCTTGAGAATCATCTTTATTAAACTTCCCAAGTAGCTCATTCCTTGTTTTGGATTTTAATAATATAAAAGTAATTGTGAAGATAGATATTACATTTATTATTTTATAAAGAAAGAAGCTTTAATTTATTTCTTCAACCAATAAAATATTTCTATTAAATAATTTATGAACATTTTGGAAGTATAGTAGATTTTCATTGAGGTAAATTAATAACTGTTGAAGTTGCTAAATAGTGCAACAGAATATATCATCAAATGAATTTTATATTTAAGTATATTTAGTCAACTAGGTGTTGTATAAGTGTGTGTGTGTATCCTTTATCTGTTTCCTTTTATTTGCTTCAGTCATTAAACCGTGGCCATGCTGGGGCAGCACCTTGAGAAATTTTTAGTTCGATGAATCACCTCCAGTACTAATTTTTTTGAAGCCAAGTACTTATTCTAACACTCTTTTTTGCTGAACCACTAATAGTGAATGAAACAACACATAGATCAAAGATTTGACATAGAAAAATATCTAATTTGGATTAATGGAAAGTTAGGAACGAATAAACTAAGTAGATGTGGGATCACACCATAAACATCAATTTTACATCAAATTTTTCATGCTGTTATAATTTGAATAGATCGGGTTTAACAGAGTATCTATCTGACTACTGCCTCCTTTGGTGTCTCCTCTGTGGGGTTCAGCATTCTGAGGTTAGACCTCACCACCTGTTTTCCAGTTTTCTTTTGTCTTCCTCTTCTGCAAGCTCCTTCTACTTGTATTAATTAGCATTTTTAAATTTGAAAATATATATAAATCCTAACATTTTTAAATTTGAAAATATATAAATCCTAAACTGAGTAAAGAAAATTCAGCTTTGCAATTTGTTGAAGTAATAATATCAGTTGTGACCTAGTAAGACAAGTTATATTAAGCTGACATTGACAAGGAACAGGTAAAGTAATACATGAAAACGTATATGTTTCATGTTTTATATAAAAGGCAAGTCAAACTTGTCTATTCTTCCACCTAGTTTTAGCTTAAAATCGTACATGGCCTACTTCTTGTAAAAGAAATGTAAAAAGTTAAAGAGAAAATAAATCAAACTCTAAGCTGAAGTAAGATATTCTGTTTATTTGGCAATTACAATTGTGAACAATTTTTAGAAATATATAAATAAAATATAGTTTTGTATTTGTAACACAGCTTAGAGGAGTAAATGTAATATAAGAGAGCATTGATGTACTTTCTAGTAAAATAATTATACAATTATGAATCATTTTGCAGTGATTAATGTTTGCAGGTGGTAGACATTTTATTATCTTCAAAGCAGATTTAGCAAAATACACAGTATGTTAAAAACTAACTTCTATCAAGCTACTATTGCAAATTATACATAATTTGCCAGCTGGATTTTTTTTCTTAAGCATAAAGGAGCTGACTTGATATTTTTAGTCATTTTACAATGGACTGTAGAAAAATTTTTTAATTGTAATTTATTGTTTTGCTTGTCTTTCTATAAAACAATGTATAGAATTGTGATATAGATTATTAATAGTAAACTAGACACCAAGACAAACACTAATTCCACATGTAAAACTTCTCAATTTATTTACAGGGATGAACAATTAAAAAATGTTCAAATTTAGTTAGAACTTCAAATGATTTTCTTTGATTTTCTGATAAATGCCTGTAACGTAGAATTTCAGTGGAAGAAATATATGCAATAAACATCTCATGTCTTTCAGTTACAGCAGATGATTTACTACCATGTCAATATTTTAGCACTTACAGATTCCCTTTATCACCAAATGCTGTAACAAAGCCAAGAGGTCAATCTTTAAGGTGTCCACAAACTTCAAAAATTTTTGTCCAAGTCAGAGTTTAAGGTTTCTCATTAACACTAAAATATGCTTTAGTTTAATGACTCCTTATTTAAGGTTTCCACAAGTATGACAGATCTGGAACTAAGTTTCCCTCTAATCTATAAAAGTAATTAATTGAAAAGAACACACTTAGTAAAGGTAGTATTCTATTTGTAATTCACCAACTATAAATAGGAATTATTTCAAAGATGTTTTAAGATCATTACACATTTCATGATGGTATTTGATTTGTATGAGTACCATAGTAGTAATTATACTTTCCACAATGTTTAAAGTCATATGTGTCTTATGGCTACATTCTGTAGAAGTAACAATTCTCTGATAATGTAATTCTAAGATAAAAATATTGATCGTCTACAATGTACATTATTTTCAAGTATGGTAATTCATTGTTTAATAATTTATACACACAGCATACTTATACATATAAGGTTAAGGGTCATTCTATTTCTCATCAGTTTTACTTTTCAAAATAACTTTTTGAAATAAAAATGATTTTTAGTTGGTAAAACAACAGTGAAAATAGTTTAGTATTAGAAGATAAAACTAGAATATTCTCTGATAAAGTTTATCCTTCAACAAATATCAGAACTAAGCCAGAAATAGGTTTAGTTCAAAAATAGTATAGTTCTTACTTTATTTGTGCATAACTGATTGTTATTTATTTATTTATTTATTTATTTATTCCTTGTGAATCTCTTGCAGATTCTGCCATGCAATATTTTCAGGATTATTTTCGAATGTTATGTGTGTCATTTTACAAACTTTGATTTGATGAAATGATATATTTAGCAATGAAAGGATATTCAAACACAAAAATTAAAAATAGAGAAAATTAAGAAGGAAACCATAGAAGAGAAATGGAAGAAGAAAAGGTAAAAGAAAAAAGTGTGTAAAAAAGAAGCCAGAAGTGTAGAACATGTCTCAATCAAATTCTATCTTAGGATTTAAAAATATATATACAACAGTAATTGCAGGTTGGTTTTCAAAATGATAAAAAAAAGAAATTCAATTTGAATGAATGTAAAAAAGAATAGCTTTTGGCTATTCTGAGTAGAGATAAACGCACTCAGATGTGAATATGTTATAGAGTTTGTTGCCTTAAGGCATCACAACCTACTGTTAAATGCATACAGATCCTGAGCAAATTTTCAAAGCAAATAACTAAATAAGATGCAGAAATATTTGTTATTCTTCTGTTTGAAAGCAACTTCAAAATATTTAGTACAAACACCTCATTGTTAAAAATCTAGGCTTCTCTTTGGGTTATCGGAAGAATACGTGAGTATGGATGAGATGTTAGATGTTTTGTTAAAAGACAGTCATAAAGTCAGATATAATTTTGTAAATATTTACTCCTAAATTTTGTTTCAACTTCTGTATGCTTGTTGTAAATGTCTGTGTAATAGTAGCTCACAAAGGATTATTTGCTTGAATGGAGTAATAATCAAAGCAGGAAATATCTACAAGTAATATTTTATATAAAAACAATATTTGCATGAATTTGCTGTAAGACAGCTAGCTATAACACACACACACACACACACACACACACACACACACACACACACAAAAGAAACTACTGCCAAAAAAGACAAAGCCAGAAGTTTTAAACAGACATCACTTTTAGCATATAACTGATCTAAATTTCTGAGATGATGTTGAAGTAGAATAAGATTTATGTCTATACATTGAAAATTTCAAAGGTATAAGTAAAAACGAACAGAAGCAATTTATTTCAATCATTTTAAAAATATTTATTCTTATTGATATTAGATTAACATTTAATTAAATTCTCTTTCTACATATTGAAGGTAATTATTCTTTTGAATCCTTATCAGTTACTTTATTAATAAACTCCAGTCATTATGTATTGAAGCAAATTTGAGGTATAGAAAACATAATCTGCATTACTGTCTTCTGATAGGATAAGAGATTTCATTATTAGCAATAAGGAAGAATAAAACATTCCATCACATCTGTCTCTTTTATCAATCCCAGATGTTATACAGATTATAGAAAATAACATTTTATCATATCTATATAAACATTTATTAATATTTCATTCATTCTTTGATGGTGAGCTGGCAGAATCGTTAGCATGACAAACAAAATGCTTAATGACATTTTATCCATCTTCATGTTTTGAGTTCAAATTCTGCCAAGGTCGACTTTGCCTTTCAGTCTTTCATGGTCTATAAAATAAACACCAGTTGAATACTGGGGTCGATGTAATCGACTAGCCCCACCTCCCCAAACTTGCTGGCTGTGTGCCAAAATTTGAAATCAATATTTCATTCACTTAAATGATTAATCAATTGTAGACTCAATTGGTCTCATCCATAAGGCAATAAAACTAATCAGCCATTGTGGATACCCATGATTATGAACAATAATTGACTTTGCCATCTGACAACAGGGAAACAGTCCAAGGAAAGGATATACAAAGAAACCTTTACTAGTGAATAAAAATTGAAACTTGGCATAAAGCCACCTCGCTCTCTCAAATACCCCACCACACATACTCAGTCAAGGGTTTTTCCCTTTGAAATACAAGTTACTTGGCAACCCCTCACTAGCCTGGAAAATGCACCTAATACTCATTGTAAAGTGTTTGGTGTTAGGAAGGCATAAAAACCATGCCAAAGCTGACACTGGAGCTCAATTCAGTCTTCTGGCACACCTGTCAAATCATCCAGCCCATATGAGCATGAACAGTAGATGTATGATGATGATGATGATGATGATGAGGAGGAGGAGGAGGAGGAGGATAAATATATAATTAAATAAAACAAAGTGTTGATTATTTTTAATGTTTCTCTTATTAAAAAATATCAAAATTAAAATGACATTGTCTTCGAAGCAGTTTTAAGACTTCTTTGCAAGTAGTTTGCTATTTAGCAAACATTTAATTAAGAAACCTTGCTATTATATAAATGGTTGTAAAACTTATAGAAATTTTCTTTGGCTTATTTTTCTTATTATTCATTCTTCTTATGAAGACAATAGAATATATTCTTTATAATTGTTGACTTATCTAAAACATAAAAAATGTGTACACCTGCTTCTAAGTAGATAGAAAAATGAGTAAAAGAGGGTAAATCTATCATCTTTGGAATGTCACTGTAGTGAACAGTTGTCTGTAGATAGGATGTGTATGACTTGATGCACTGATCAAAGGAGATTATGCTTCATACTAAATCCAGTCCAAGACAAGTGTGCTGACACTAGTCTATCTTTATGCAAAATTAAAATGTTGCATATTCAATGTCAATCTTTTCCCTTGCTGACCATTTATATACATGATAACATGTGACAAAAAAAAAGAAAAAAAGACATAGGAAAATGGAAGAATATATGGGACAAAACTGTTGTAATCTTATTGTCAGGACCTGAACTTATGGAGTGGAAAATTTTGTGGCTGATGCTATGACTACAGTTCTAGTTTGTGTCTCAAGTAAATGGAAAATAATGTAAAACTACTGATGTTTTTGCTGCAACTAATGCTATGCTTAATGGTTAATGTGAAAATAAATATATCCTTCACAAAGTTTTTATCAATGTCAGTATCAAGCTGCTGCTTCAAGCCAAAAATGATGTATTGAGGAAAAGTGATTTATTATAATTCAGTTTTTGCTTTTATTCTTCCTCTGAGCCGAATATATCAAGAGTTAGACCCTGGTTGCAGCCATTTCACATCATTTATAATGCAAATATTTTTTTCAAAAAAAGTAGAAACATCAAACACTGTCAAGTTTTTGCTGAATGTAATTGCGAAGGCTTGTGCCTATATGAAAAATGAATATTATTTTCTTGATAAGCTAAGTCTGTCACAATCTTTTGATTTTTTAGTTGAAGTGTTTTCATTTCCTTTTCTTTGATAATGCATTTAAGAGGAAACATCTGCAGCTTTATTATTTCTCCATTTATTAAGATTTAGAATTTATATTCTTTCTTAAGGAGCACATATTTTCTCTCATCAGACTTTTGTTTCATGCCTCCAGTCAACATATTTACTGGCTTAAACCACAATAGCCAGCCAAGCAGACTATCCTACCAAAATATAATTCAAGCAGAAATGTACATTATATAAAATGAAGACAGCAAATTCCCTATGAAATTCAAACTTCTGATAGTAGTGTGTTTAAAATGAGGATACAGCTAAACAACTTTGTGAAATTTAATGAATTAGAATGCCATATATAATGTTGAGGAAATTAAGACATATTTTGTTGTATATAATCAATTTAATTCTTGGAAGAACTGAAGCTGGTAGATGAAGAAACAAAGATAATAATGAAATTGCGGTAAAACAGAAGAGAGCATTGAAATATACAAAGTTTATTAGCAAATCAACTATGTTCCATAAGTTCTATTTATGATTATGGTCAGTTTTAGAAGTAACATTTTGTTGGATTCATCAGATTCAAACACAAAATGATGTTATAATGGACAATATTGATATCTTTCAACTAACAACAAGGCCCTGTATTTATAGTGCATTAGTAATATTAGTGAATTAAAATGGATTCAAATGTCAAAGGAAATTAATTTCTAGGTGCAATTTGTTGGATCATCAACTACATCCAGTTGAAGTTGTGCAGTAATAATTATGTATAGCATTTGGGAGGATAACAGGCAATATTCCATGTCTGTATAGAGTTGGTTAATGAAGACGTTTACTGGATGACTGACTATGTCTAGGCATTCATAGAAGTACACTGCTAATGAGTTTTTGCTTAACTCTCCAGCAATGTCCCATGAAAGGCATGTTTCTCTCCAAATGTTTGGTGGGTGTCAAAGCAGTGGAAAGGTACAATAGCTCTGATATCACAGTGACACAGAACCTTTTATTAAGATCATTAGGTAGAGATGGATGAGTTTCAGATGTCAATGGGACCATCAAAAACAACTCATGCATTCACAAGATGGATTTTTACATTTTCTGTGCAGATGATGTTACTTCTTAAGTACACAGGTTTTAGAGGGCTTTATATGATTGCTCTTATTAATCCTCTTGATTGTAGCAAAAGTGTTGACTCTTTGAGATATTGAAATGATGACAAATATCTGCTGCTTTGTTTTCAAGGCCATGAAGAAGAGTGGTAGCTTCTATGCTTGTTGTTGTAACTGGGTGACGAGGGGAGACAGAGTTTGATAAATCTGCAAGCCTCTTGAATTAGTGTCAATGAATTTAGTGTCTTATTACAGCTGCTACTCCTATTGTAAGAAGAATTTACTCCATTTTGCTTTAGTGAGAAGAACTGGAAACTTTTGAGAATTCCACCAGAAGTAGCAGAACTGTGATTCATCTGGCTGTTGGGATTTTCCCAAAAGTAAACTGATTTTTCAAGAAACCATTTTGTTTTTTCATAAGGCAGTTCTATATTTAAGAGATGAGGAATTATGTACATTATTTTCATTATTTGCAATTGACAGATATTTGTCCTCATCTTATTTGTTGTTAACACAACATTTCAGCCCATATACCATCCAGCCTTCATCAGGTGTCTTGGGGAAATTTTGAACATGGGTTCTCATACCTAAGGTATTTTTTGATGTTGTTATTATTATTATTATTATTATTATTATTATTATTATTATTATTCAAAATTTCCCCAAGACACCTGATGAAGGCTGGAGGGTATATCAGCCGAAATGTTGTGTTAACAACAAACAAGATGAGGACAAATATCTGTCAATTGTAAATAATGTAAATAATTTTCATAAGACCTCAAGTTTTGCTTTGTGTATGATCCAGTAACAATATAAAGTAGATTTTTGTTGCTTTCACTGTAAAGGCAGTCTCTCTATAATTTTTAACTTCATGTAGATAAGATTTCTTGGGTAATGAGTGAATACAACCTTCAGTTCATATCCCATTTGGGTTCTGGTTGTATACAACATTACAAAATTGAAGAAGAGTAACATTAAATATCTCTGCCTTCTAAACTTCTGGTAACATATCACGAAGGCCAGCTGTTTTTCTGTTTTTCTTCTGTTTCAGTTTTTCAACAAGTTCATTTAATGTGAAACCACTGAGGTTGAGATGAAAATTATGATAAAATAGCTATTTCTATGGGTGTATTTGAAATTGAAGAGGTATTACCAAGAAAATTCTATAAATGTCTCTTCAAATTGTTCAGTTATTCAAATAGGCTTGTGACTCTTAGTTTTGACTTATTCTTTTCCAACCTATAATTTCATTGGTAGTTTGCCATGACAGGGAGGATTGCTTGTTTGCTGCTGCAGGTACAATCACATCCGTTTTGTTTTCTTCTGTTATTTCATTTCAGAAGTGTAAGACTTTGCTGAGCTTTTTAGAATTTAGTGATATTTGTTCTGGAAGGTTTGGTTGATATTAAATGGGCAGCACTTTTCAATTGATCACGATTCTCAATAATTGCTTCAAACTCTCAAGGCAGTCAACATTTGATTTCACTCCTAATGAAAAGGCATTTCTGCTTCTTTCTGATGAGAGATGACAAAATTATTATATATCACAACTGGGGTGTTAGCTTTAGTTTTGCTTGGAATGACTCAACCTTGTTTGATTGAGATGGTATATTGCAGGCAAACGTTCTTTTAAGTGTATATACACAGGAATTTTGAAGTACTTTGTTGGTGTACACAAAACAGCTAGATTATAGTTGATAGTATACAAGGAACAGAATTGACACCTTAAGAGGAATTATATTCTTTACATTTTTAGCCTAATGCTCTTCCACTAGTTATAAACATTTCAAGGGCTTTGACACAACTGGAATAGGGTATGCTCATAGTGTGGACATAAAAAATCAACTCCTGTATCACATTCATCTTATATTACAGCACTTCCAATTTCAGTCATAGATATCTACTCTGAACTCTACTATCTTGCTTAGTAAGTTTGCTGGAAGCATACCTCTATTTTGAAATATTCCAAACAAACTTTAAATTTGTTTGGAATATTTCAAAATAAAATAAGTTTTCAACACCATATATTTTCATTCGACTCCCAATTCTCTCACAAAACATTGATAAACTTCAGTTTCTTCTAATTTACATTAATGTAGCTTGATTGATTCTTATTAGGATTCTAAAAGAGATTAGTTTAGCAGAGGAAAGAGTGAATATTGCTAAGATTAAAGTGGTTGAAATTTAAAAGATAAACACTAGACTATTAATTATGTGTTGTGTTTCAAAAAATGATAAATAAAGAAATCTGAATTTTAAAATAGTGAAACTAATAATTCATATGTGGACGATTCTATTTTTGGAAGTTGTAAGTGAACTGTGAAAAGAAAATTAATTTAATGAACTTAACTGCAAATTCACATCCTTCAGGACCATTCTTAAGATGATGGATTGCTACACTTAATAAAGTTCTATTTCTTTGGTAACTTAATCATGGTTGACAGAAAACCAAAAGATGCTACATGAATATTTTTCGATTGTTAAAGAAAATTAAATGACTGTATATGCAAAAGATATATTTTGGGCACCTCAGTTAGAAAGAAAAATATTTACAAACAATAAAAAGTAGCTTCATAATTATTGACTTATGATATAGTTTACTGAGACTGTAACTAAACTGCTCTAAGAGCTATTTTTATTCTTGGAATAAAAATATTTATTTCTTAAGGAGAAAAACATTTCTACTGATCAGCATTTATAAATTACTGGTACTTATTTTACTGGGTGTAAATAAATAAAATGTAAATTTATTATAGAATTGTAATTCAGAATAATGAGATATCTCATTAGATGAAGTAAGATATAACTTTGTACAACCTATACCAGATTTATTCAGGTATAGATTTAGTTTGCAAAGGAACAAACTATATTTAAATTGAAACTCAAGATTTGTTTTACTTGTATGCAATCTGTGACCAGAAGATATTAGTGTATTTAGACATTTCATCGACTACTTGAAAGGAAGAAAATGTTAGTGGAATATTTGTTGGATCATACCCAATACTTGCTCTGTGTGATGTAGGACAAGTTCAAAACCTTCTAGGTATAAACTACAACTGTTCCCATGCATGCAAGGTAATTAGTTGGGACAGTTTCAAGACTTAATGAATATAAGCTTAGAGCCTACTTCTTGACTATATCTACATGATTAAGAAAAGCAAAATACAAGCTAACTATCATGAATGTGTATTCATTCTACATTGTTTAATATCATTGCTCCTTTAATAAGGATATGTCAGAATTAGAAGTAAAATAGTCTTGATGTCATATTAATGATATATTAACAATAATAAAATTATTAGTAAAAAATAGTTTTCACTAAAACATTGGAAACACACAAACAACCACCTCAAATTTTATTTATTGAAGCAAGTTTGCTAAAATTAGGTTTCTTTTTTCAAAATTGAATATCTGTTTTATATTCTAATGCTATTGTACCTATTCTGGATCGTTAATATATCTTACAAGTAAAAAGCATTTGCTTTAACCGACTTCTTTTGAATAATCTGTCAGCCAGATTATACTTTTGATATATACAAACTTCAGGTTCTATTTTTTCCCTAAAGTTTTACAGAAGCTCAAAATATATTCTATGAAAATTTTATGAAAATATAAATTTTTAGGAATATAAACACACACATATGTGATTGTATGCATGTAAACATGTATGTATCTATGTGTATTTGTGTATGAGCATATGTAATGTGAGTGCGTGTATGTATGCATAGATATGTTAATGATACAAAATAGATAAAAATAAATCTAAATTCCAATGAATATAAAATATTGCTATAAAAATATAAATTTTAAAAAATTATTTTCCATGATATTTTTAGCCTCACATATTGTAAATAAAGTAGCAGCTGAATCCTTTAATATTTCAGTGAATTTCTTTTAAATCTATTGAGAGTGAAAACACAAAACTGATCCTTCGAATGGGATTCTCTATTATTTGCTTTTTTGTATTGTTATTGTTGATTCAATAAAAGATCCCAAAGCTATCTGTTTGAAGATTGTTGCATAAGTTGCTTTAGCAAAAACATCGAGTGTTTATTTATCACATCTTTCAAAATTCTAGTTCCCTGAATCCATCAAATACAAAATTAGAAAGGGAGAAGGACATTGGCATCTTGTATCATTTTTCACTGAAGTTTAATAAAAGAAAGTAAGTTAGAATATGGTGTCCTGTTATTTTTGTTGTGAAGGGGTTGTAGTAATACAAACCAATTAGATTGGATGCTCTTTAGAACTACTGATATATTTTTGGTTGATATACTGAGTGTTTGTTTAGCAAGTCATTTAATCTGAAATTATGTGTTATGATAAAAACGGTTGTATTTTGATTGAGCCACATTATCCTTTAAAATGCATATACACTCTTATATTAACATTTATTATTATTTTGTTACATGTTAAGATGTATTAAAGCATTTTGTAGCACATCTAAGTCACTGACACTGTAAAATATATACATTTTAAATAACCAATTAAGCTCCATAATGTTATACATATTACAGGTTATTTGGTATATTCAAACATCTATACTACTTTGAGTTATGAATTCAGTCGACCTCAAATATCATTATATAGAGTTCACCCAACAGTAGCTAATTTAATAGTTTCTCTAAGTAAAATTTAGGAAATAGATATAATACAGAATTAAAACATAACTGTAGATAATAAAAAAATTAATGCTCAGTGCATTTAAAAAAAACATTTTATAACAAATATTGGCTCCAACTTGACTTTAAGATGACTTTGCAATTATCCTTAAATATATTAAGTAGAAATTGTGTCAAAAGCAGAAAGTATTTGAGGCTTATGCAGCTCTGGTTCTCACAGTGTAATACATGATAATACATCTTAGTTTCTTTCTATTTTATATATATCTGCTATCTGGTTTCTATCCTAACCACCTGATATTGCTCCTTGTACATTACTTTCTCCTATTATTCCAGGTCTGTCTAGTAGTTTTTGTGGCTTTGTCTACCATACCATTCCACTACTTTGTTACATTTGCCTGGCGGGAACCATGCTCCATCCATAGACCTGTCTGTAATTCATAGCATGCGATCTCATATAACTCACAGTTGGTTTCTATAATATATATGTCTCTATTTTCTCATTGGTATACGCATTACCAAGTAGTCTTTTTGAACCTTCATTTATCTGAAGAATATTACATTTTCTTTGTCTTCTTTCTTCAGATTACTTGTTTCTCTGGTCTGGGTCTATCTACTTCTTATTCTGATGTCACTAATCCCTGATTAGTCAATAACCATCTAGTTATCCTGTTTCCTAGTGAATGTGATGTCTATCTAGTATACATGTTCACTGAAGTGGTAGGTGATCAGACAAAAGCTCAGTTTCCTGAATTAAAAGACTGAAAATGTTTAGGTAATTTGAATTGCTGAACTCCAAGAACATTGATCCCTATTCATTCTGTGCACCTTATCCATTGGGATATTCATGATGGTATTGCCGAAAATGTACCTTACAGTTGCCAGTAATAAATAATGAGGTTGTTGTTACTATTTGCTACTGAGGCAGTCTGTATGAAGCTCTCATGGAAATGGTTCTTTTATTTATCAGTCACTCCTAATTGTTGTGCATATGTAGAGAATAACGTTGCTGTGACATTGCTCATGATCAGTCTAAGCTTACTTAATCTGTTACATGCTTTGGTTACTTAAATTATTTTATCTTTACGGTTCTCAAACAATAATATATTTACTTCATCAACTATATATTTATATGTATCTTAATTGTTTGTACATTTTACTTCTGAGTGTTTCTGATGTGAAACGATTTTTTACAAAATATCAACAAAAAAAAAATCACTAAATTATTTTGTACATCAGTTAATCTTGACGACTTTACCCAAAGCAATAATACAATATGATAGCATTGACAGACAGTGCTTTATTTGACAGCACTCTAAAAACCACTTGCTCTCTTTCAAATGGTAACATGCATCTGTCACTTCTTTTGTTTCTTTCATGTTAAGATAATTTTTAAAAAGTTGTTCACAATATGATACTCTTTTAAAAGCATTTCAGTTGATATTACACTTTTACAATCTTTCAAATTCTTCCACATTGGATAAACTCAAACAATAATAAGCCCACCAACTAAAATAAGACAGATGCAATACCACCAACAAAATTCTTTTATTGAGTTAAGGAATATTCATTTTTAGAATTTGGGATATTTATAAAGTATTTAACAACAATAATAATTGTGAGTGTTTCCTACCAATATACTTAAAATGTATTCAGATGGAAACCATTCATATCTATTTTATGTTTGATTCATTGTTAAGAATATCTTATAAAATCTTACATAGATGTTTTAGAAATACTCAAATATAATTTTGACCAAAGAAGAAACAGGAAAATAGAATATTCCAAAAATAACTAAACAAACAATGTCTTCATTCTTTCTTCTCTGTCTTTTCATATTATTATATATACATATGGCTCTATAGGTACACAAGAACACACACACATGCATACATTTATATATTTATATGATATAAATATACGTGTTTATATATATATATATATATGAATATTAATAGATTCTGTTGATATACTGATGCATATATGTATGACTTTACATGTATATATTTGTACCGTCACATATTCTATTCTCTTTCTTATACATGCATTTGTGCATTATGTGCGTATGTACAAAATACATATAAATACATGCATACATAATGTATGAATGTAAGTTTCTATACAAACTTCTTTTTACCCAATATGGTTCATGTAATTTGCATAAAAGTATATTTACTTACAACAAGGTAAATTAATTAAAATGTGTTACTCATAATTTTTGAATAATTTAAAATGTAAGCTAAAGTATACTTATTTGATATGCATTGAATTTTAGCCTTCAAGTGACAAGTGAACAAAGTAGTGAGCCAAAGATTTATATCTCTTAATAGTTTGAAAATGTGGGAATTGGTATATGTTACCATAACAAGAAGAAGCTGTATATGAAATAATTCCTAATTACCTTCAGAAAGACCACTTGACTAACTGGCAAAATTTCAGTGAGCCTTCCATAGTCAAGTTGTTTTTGTTTCTACATTTTATGCCACTGTTATAATAGCGTCTCCTACACTAATTAACAAGCTATGTGCCAATTGCAGTGAAGTTTCCATAGATTGACCTATCTTTTTTCTATCACTGGGCGATTTAACAAAATCTGTGGTTAAACCGATTTGTTTACTTTTAACAGTAAAGGTAAAAATAGTTCTTTAGTGTCACATAAACACCACTAATGCCAATGTCATGTAAGATGCACCTGTGCTGGTTCCACATGTAAAAGCACCCGTTTGGGACCATGTAGAAAACTCCTGTTTCAAGAAGACTTGAAACTGGTTAGAATGGCCCTACTTTTTTCTGGGTTATGGAGAGATAAAAGCCTGTAGTGTAACAACTTTGTCTAATTTTCACAACGAGGCTAAAATTGTATGACGTTTATTTTAAAAAATGTATATCTTACATTACATCTCAAACTGCACACACACACACACACAAACGCACACACACACACAATCAAGCACAAGCACATATACATATATCCGTAGGTAATAAGATGACTATATGTGCATTTAACTGTGCAGTGCAATTGTGTTTGTGAGTGATAAAAACTATATATGTGACATATATACTCAAACAAACATACACACACATATGTAAAATAAGGGTATGAAAAAGCAAGCAACTTATACTCCACAAATAAATATGTGTGTGGGTGTGTATGTTCACAATACATAAGATTTTATCCATTTATCAAAATAATAATCTAGATGATTCAGATTTCATGCTTCAACTCAATAGACTTCTTTTTCTGCTATTAATTCTTCTCCATAATGATAATACTGCTTATAAGTCACTAAGAGAACAAACTGTTTTTCCCTTTCGATCAATAAAAACTGTTGTGTAATGATGCTGCCCAAGTTGGCACCAACATAGTCAAGATCTTAGCAGTTTTACATACATCATCACCCAGCTGTAGAATACTTTGATAACAAAAGCAGATTAGAGTCATGCTTAATGGTATATATAATTCAGATTCTCTCCTGCTTTTCATTTTCCTTTTCTCATACTGGTCTGACAAAGAAACCAGAAGGCAAGTAAGTAGATTTTCAACTGAAAGTTAGTGGCTCCATGCCTCATAAAGTGTCTGCTATTGCATTATATTGCAATGATTATTATATTCAAATTATATTAATGTAGTTCCAGCAGTCTAGATGCCATATAATGTAACTTTACAATACATCTTAGTATATTCTGATTTCTATTAACATGGGTAGCAAGTCTTAATTAGAGTAAGCACAAAATAAGAAAGATTTTGAATATATATATATTTTGTCTTGTATTACTTTCTTTTACAAGTAAAAATAAATCTTTTTTTTTATTTCAATGAGTGTTTATGAATTTTGTGGATGTGGTGTGTGTGTTTGTGTGTGTTTGTGTGAGTATGTGTATATGTGTAAATGTTTCAGGTTAAATCAGATGCCATTCTCTAAGTGAATGTAATTTGTGAAATTTTATATAAATTTAAAATTTTCTTGCTGGATAACATATTCTAATGTTCATTGTTTGCAACTTTAAAACAGTTAATACATTTATGTACCCAAAATAATTAACTGCATTTAAAAAAAAGAATAAAATATTGATGCAAATACAGAAAGCAGATGAAAGAGTTAAAGCCTAGGGGCAATTATTTTTAATTATCTTTTGTTTGTCTTCTATGTCTCTCCAGTCAGTTTACATATGTTTTTAAAAAAAGAGATGCATTTTCATCATCTCAAATAGTAAAGGAAAAACTTAACTGTCAGAGCCTTCAGTGAGCAGAAGTAGTATTAACACTTTAAAAAAGAGAAACATAATTTAGTTATTGATCTTTTCAATGCATGAACAAAATTGAGTTCATCAGTGACAAAGAATTGAGGACATGTAACAAAGGAAATTCATGATCATGAATGTAGTGGTGATTTTCAAAAACTTTAACTTACAAACTCTAATAATAAACGGATACCCTACTTTATATAAAGCACAGACAAGTATTTAAATGCATTAATGTTACAATTCTAAAACAATGTGAAGTTGAAAATAGTAACAATTGGTGTGATAGATTGCTCTTTCACGTTTCAACAAAACTATTTTTAAATTGATTAGGTACTGAATGCTTAAATGTTTAGAGAATGTTTCTAGACTTCAACAATCAAACTTTGAGGTAAACTGTCTTGCCTAAATAAATATTTACATCTAAATGAATTATAGAAAACCAAAGTAGAGTAAAGAAACTATTTTTAAAACTTTGAAACTTATTATGAGCAGAAATAAGAAGATAATTTTAAAATGAAAGCCAGCATTGGAAAAAAATTATGTTGTCTCATTAGAGACAATTCTGAAAATGCAAATGTATACCTATCTACCTTACAGGCATATTGATAATGTTAGTGTTTGTTTACATAGCTTTATTTTTATTACATTCTATTTTTCTTGAGCAATAGCAGTACAATACTAGTAAACAAACAAGTACACTAATACAGACTTACTTGCTTCACTTTAAGAAAATATTTCTTTAGAGTATAACAAGAGCTTCATTGAGCAATGAATCAGAAGTCATATAATTAATAGGATTATAATTGCACTTTCGTTTCTATCTCAAACATAAATATCATAATAGACTCTGTCATAATTCAAACAATCTAGTTTCAAAATAGAATTATCTAATTTCTTTTTTATCTTTGCTTATCAATGTTTTATCCTACATCATATTGACATTATATTGATTTCTAATTTTATCTTAAGCCGCACATCCATAGAAATGAGTATTGGAAATTTATCTGGAACCAGTATATTACTGGTCATACTTTATCAAATTTGGAGAGATAAAGGTAGAATTATCCCTCAACATGAACTGAACTCTAACTGAAAATATATGACCAAACAGTATACCACCTTTAGCTTCACATTTCACCATATCTGTCAAATATCATTTGTGTAATATTGAATGATTTTGAGTGATAAAATATGACTTATGTTTTTGTCAGAGGCAATAGAATACTATACTTTTATTAGTGAGATATATTTATAATATTATTCTATATGCTATGATATATGTTCAAGTGTTACATTTTTACAAGCTTAAAACCTATGCATCAAAGACATAATAAAAATCCTTAACATAGAGAAAAAGTTTGTGTGTTATGCTTTCAGCAACTAACTCTTTTGACACCAACTAGCCTGAAAGCAGCCCTGGTTCTGTGATACACACACCTGTTTTAAAGTGGCATAAATTTGAACCTTCTGTCAACATTTTATGATAATTCATGTTCCAAACACCATACTAAATCCTTCAATATTTTCAAAATTACTTGTGACAAAGGCAGAAATGTGGTAACAGAAGGGTTAAATATGCAATGAAATTATAATTGAGATCTTGAACATAATGAAAATAATGAAGATTTATATATTTATGAAGCAAAATAGAAATAAAAGGCTATTTATATAGCATGAAGCTTTTACAAGTCCAACAAGTATTTGTAATTATTTTTGGCTTCAACCAAAAGAAGAATTCCTTTATATCAGGAAACTGAAATTTGGAACAGCTTCTATGTATATTCAGAGAGAAATACTAGCTAAAGAATCTAATAATGCAAGGTTCAATAGATAAAGAAGAGATAAATTAAAATTAAACAAGCAAGAAATAACAGAGTATTTGGAAATTGCATAAATGAAAACAAGCAAGTAAATCAAATTAATGTGAGGAAAATACCCAGGAAAATATCACTACTACATTTATGACTTGTAAACAAAATGCAGTTAGTCATGCTAAACTTTAAATAGATTCTTTTAAAGAAGATAACTGCTGAAGATAGAGAGTAAATTTTTTTTATTATACTTAAAAAGAATGAAGAAAGACAATATGAAAGACAGTAAATGATTTTGTAAAAACTGAACAAAGACAATTAGTAAACAATCACTTATTGGAATATAAAGAGTGCTAAAATATTTTTGCTTCGAGGTAACTTAAAATGATGTATCTCATTAATATGATGTGAATCTGGATAAATTTCACATAAAGAGAATGATAAATAAATGAAAAGAGGTCAGATATGAAACATTAGATAATATTTAGAAAACATGAGTGAGTGCTAACAGATTTTAAAAAATTCAATTAATTAAGCAGAATTTAGGCTAGTTGAAATATGTTTGTGACACATTTCAACTGCTAAAAGGCAAATACACTGCATATACTGTGGAGAATAAATCTCTCTTGTGGTAAAAAGGTATGGAAACACTGGTACGTTCTGTGTCACCATCTATTAATAATCTCAGACGTCAATGTTTCGAGCTATTTTGGCTCTTGTCAATGAGATGTACTTAAGAGAGGCAACTCTGAACGAACCTAATAAGCTATAGCTTTATGTATAATCCAGTCAATACATCGACTGATTTGTGCTAATAGACCACCTGATCGAGGTAAACAACGAAGCATTAGCACGAAGCAGTGTTTAGGTATGAGCAGAATTTAGGCTAGTTGAAATATGTTTGTGATGCATTTCAACTGCTAAAAGGGAAATACACAGTTACGATGGAGAATAAGTCTTTCTTATGGTAAAAAGGTGTGAAAACACTGGCTCGTTCGGTGTTGCCATTTATTAGAAATCTACGACATTGATGTTCTGAGCTATTTTCGCTCTCATCAATGAGATGTACCTATTGACTGGATTATACATAAAGCTATAGCTTACTAGGTTCGTTCAGTGTTGCCTCTCTTAAGTACATCTCATTCACCACAGTAACTGCAGTGTATTTGCCTTTTGGCAGTTGAAATGTGTCACAAACATATTTCAACTAGCCTAAATTCTACTCATACTTAAACACTGCTTTGCGCTAATACTTCGTCAGTTAATTAAAATCATTGTTGCACTGAGGAGACAATATTAATTAAATCTAGTGAAGACAAAGAGAGGCCAACTCCAATATTTTAATAAATCAAAAATTAGAATCATGTTCGCAGTAAAAGAATAAAAACATTAATTCACGACTAAAATTTCTTAATCTGATCTTTACCAAGCACAATGCTAACTAGAAACATGTTTCAGTCTTATCAAACATTCTCAGTAAAGCATAAGCTTTTTGAGCTGCCAGATCAAATGATAGAAACTACTACATAGATATATAAGAAATAAACACAAGCTAGTGAGACTATATAATGAGCGAAGGAAATTACCTAGAGACATCATTCACATGAAACACAAAAGCTGAGTGAATACTAACATACATTATAGAGAGAGCAAAATAATTTCCATTAGTTAGAATCGTCACTGCAGGGAGGAGAGAAAAACAGATTTTGTTATTAATTTTAATCAAATCTGGTGATAGGCAAAGATTTATACAACTCTGTATTAATTACAGGAAAGCTTAATTTAACTGGTTTTAAAAATTAGATACTCCTTGTTATATCTCACAAACAGCTAAATATTATCATTATTTTGTTTTTGTATTAATCTGACTTTTAATTGCTGATATGGTTTAGTTTTACAATTTGATTAAAGTTGTTACTTTTTCTTTCAAATTCCAGAAAAAAGTATTTTAATAGTATGTAACAATGTTAGAAGTTATTAGATGCCATAGTAAGGAATGCACTTAAAAAAAATGTTAAGGATTACAGTGTATTTGAAAACAAATGGAGTGGGGGAAGTATATTTTAAATGCTGTACTTTTGCTTCTCTTCCACTTCATGTAGGTTATTGATAAACTCAGTCATTCACCTCAATGCCTATTAATCTTAAGATGGAGGCTGCAATTTAACTATCAAAAGAAAAATGCTAATCACAAAATTTAAAAACAAACTATAATACATATGAATAAATTCATACTAGTGATAAGAATGCTGAGAGTAAGAGTAACAGAATTTTGAAACCAAAACGTTTTTTTTTAAGTCAAACTTCTTAGTTGTTAAAATTGTATTTTTATTATTTCATTTTTGTGGTATCTTTTACATATGAATTTTAATAACCTTTCCTTTTTTATCTATTGTAAACATGCATAGTTAAGCTTATTCTTTCATTGTTTATACTAAGTCACTTTTCTTTTTCTTTTGGTCCATCTCTCTATCTTTCCATGTCTCCTGTCCACAAGTGTATGCACGTTGTTAGTATTTTCTTTGCTGCTTTTCTTTCTTCAGTTTATTCAACATGTTTTCCATTATGTTTTCCAAGTACTCTAACTTGTTTCTTATTTATTTAATTTTACATTGATCTATTCTTTAATTTTGTGAATGTTATGTTGCATGGTTTCTTTTAATGATTTGTATCTTTATCACATTTCAAATTCTTAGTTCCAAGGAAGTTCTTTTAAACTTTGGCTTGAATATTGCAATTTGAGTCACTACAAAAATTTAGAGTTCATTTGTAACTCATTTAATCTTTCACAGATTCTATTTCTTCTTAATAGCTAAAGAGACATATAAAATGTAACTTATCCTAAATCCCTCCTATTATAGTATGTCTATTGGCTTTAAGATGCTTTGCATGTAGTTCCCTCGTAAATAGAATTAAGAAAATATTCACTGACAGTTAACAAATTTAAAAATAAATTATATTGGGGAAATGGGATTGCTGATCCAAATATTGCCTATTACTCTGAGCAAAATGAAATTATCTCATAAATAAATAACCACATCATTATGTTTATAAAAGGCCATATATTTAAGATTTATAACTAAAAAATTCTATTACAAATCCATTTTACATTTTATGCATTATCTATAAATATATGCTCTCATTCAACCATCTAGCATTTATTTTATAGTAGCATATTTTATACTGAAGTTATAATGTTCACTCCACACTAGCCCAGCACCAATGATATGTCAGTAATTTCTAATAAAAAAATAAATTAGAGAAAAGCTATTTTGTACTAAATGTAAAATACTTCTAAAAGTAGTCTATACTTTTCTCATACATTTCTTTCCTTCTAGGTGTACTGCGCCATTGTTCAATGACTAAGTAACCCTGTCTGGGACAAAACACAGTTCTATTGACAGGATATATATTATTGGCAGCTATTTAATTATTTCTCTTCTCAAATACAATTTTTGTAATTTCAATTATCATTGGTAAACACATGATGCCCAGTTTCCCTTAGTTAAACCCTACTCATTTGACTAGTTCTTATTTGATATTTTTCAGTTAATATTCTGATATTTTATAATGAAAAAATATAGTCAATCTTCATTTGCCCTTCCCTATTGAATGTTTTTAAAATTTATTCTATTAACTATCATTTTCAAGCATCATAAACTATGTGAAATTAGTTTATATGAAACTCTTTCTAAAGAAAAAAAATTAATAGAAATAAAATTAAAAAAAATAAAATCAAGCTTAAATATTGTTGAAAAAAAAAAAATAGTTTTCATTTATATGAAATTTCTAAAAAAAAAAAAAATATTAAATCATCAACACAAGAATGAGAAAGTTGAAAGTAAGAAATTAGTATTTAAGATAAGAAATAACTTAATTTCCTTTAGATGAGATGACCAATAACAATAGAAGAAAATGATTTTGATGCTTTTATTTTCCAATGACAAGTCATTTTTAAACAGTTACCATTCCTTATTTCACTGATTAGTACTTGATAATACTGGCTGTGAAAAACTGCCAGCTGATAATATATTATTTGATCTATGTTAACAAAATTGCTTTCTCAGCTTCATAAGATACTAAATTTTAAGTTTCTTTCTCTTTTTTGTTTTCCTTCAACAAACAGTAGATTCTATCTCATCTCACATTAAAAGACATTGCTAATCTTGTTCTATTAATGGACTTTAATGGTTTTATATTTACATATAAAATGTATCAAGCTTTTACTGTTATTGTTTTTGAGATTTAAGAGAGATCTTTTTTTAAAGTAAGATTATACTTACACACATATACATATTGTTTTGTATATCTCAGTATATACACACACATAGAACTTACGAATTCATTTCTTCACTCTATGTCATTCTGATATAATGTTCAATTCAAATTGTTATTGTCAGTGTTTCAACACCACAATCACTACACTGTTACCATCATCGTCCTGCAATTTAAAATATTTTTCCCTGGCAAGAAGGGCTTGGATAGGTCTGCAGAGTGCCTTATTATATGCTTAATTCATGTACCCAGTTTTATATTCTCAGATCTGGCAGTCAGGCTTCTTTTCAATGCTTTCTTAACCCTCTAAAATGGTCACAGATCTCTAGTTGAAACCAGTAAACTCTATCACTTGTACTCTCCATGATGAAATCAGCATTTTCACCTATGTATGCTCCATTCACATTACATGTTTTCATTGATGTAATCAGTTCTTCAGTAGACATCAGTAATTAAATTACTATCATTTCATTAATTTGGAAAGTTAGATTTTACCTCTATTATTTAAAAAAATTCTATGTTATATTATCACTAAATAATCTGCAGCTCTTAATAGAATTAGGAATCATGTAAAACTGGCAAAACTGTGGCATTTCTGTAGCTGATAATGAGGATAACGATAATTTCTAATTGACTTTTGAATGCTATCACCTCCCGACTGTTAAACTCACAATCAGTTATGAGATATGGTAACTTCCTACAAAGATCATGCAACCTATAATGACTTCATAGCTCCTTCTCTACAGTACTCTAACTGATAAATAAAATACATTCTGCAATAAAATATGGATGTTGAGATGAACCATGGATCCAACAAATACTCATGCAACATTTGCAACATTTCAAATACAGCACTTGGCAGCATCAAAGTCTGGCAAGAGAAGCTCTTAAATAAATTTCTAGCTATTATCTTTATTTCTTTTTATGTAATTTTCAACTGGAAAATTCCTTTCAGCCTTTTGTTGTTAGATGTATAGATGGTATTCTCATTTTCTCAGTCAGCTACACCTAAAACTTACATACTATAACTATTAGTACTTTAAATCATACTTTTATTTTTAACCACATACTCTTTTGCAGGTGGTCTCACTCTTAATTTGTCTTTAACACTCTGCATATAGATATCACTTGTATTAAATTCGCACTACTTCAAGGCAGAAGAACCTTGAAAGCACAGGCAAATGAAGGCAGGAAAATGAGCATCTTTCAACAGCCCCAAAAAAGAAAAGGAAAAGAAACAATTAAAACACTGGAAAGAAATAGTCTTGTACTACACCTTCAATTATGAACAACATTGCTAAAACACTCAAAAGACAAAGTATGCAAAATTGGAGATCATCAACGATGAACACTTTTTCTAGCTATAAAGCTGCACTCCCAAGGCAAAGCAATCTCTTCAACTCTGTTCAGTTTCACATCACACTACCTACAAATATAAAGTGTAATCTACATCAGAGTGCTACTCACATATCTGATAGAAGTTGCTACTTAATACAAAAGCATTTTAGACTGCTCCCAGTAAAGATAATTTGGCTAATAAGCAAAGATTCAGTTAGCAACACTCTCTAAACATTCACTATAGGCATGCTATTTCTTTCCCTCTGCCTCCTTTTTACTGTCATCTCCACTGAAAACCTACACAAAACATTTTTTCAAATGATTCATTTACATTTCTATGGTACTTCAGAACCCATTCCTCCATTTAAGTTCCTCCTGAAGTTTAAACTGAAGATCAAGTTCATAAACATTTAATACCAAGAAGAACCAGCATAGGTTATGGACACTATGCCTTATCAACAAAGAACAAAAATTAAATAGATGCTACTCAGGTTGTCTCTCAAAGGAAGCTTATCTGATTAATGTAGGGCAGCATAAGATGGGAAACCTCTCAGAAGAGACCAGCATTAGAAAAGATAGAGTAAAATAGATGAAGAATAATAATTTCTATTAACTCAGATGTCAAAACGCGTATATCATTTGGACAGAAAACAGTGATTATCAGAGGTTATAATGGTTGCAATGAATGATAAAAGGGTATAATAATTGGTATCTTAGGTAACCAGTTGAATTAATATTTCAGGTAAAGGAAAAGGATATGCACAATTTGGATAAGGCAGCAATCAGTGTAGATGTATAACAGAAAATATAACTAGTACTAAAGGGAAGAATAATGTCATACTGAAAGGTTACTCAATGCAAGATGGGAAGTATATACTGCCTGGATTTCAACATATATGTATATACACTCACACACACATACAAACACACACAAATACACACACACAACCACGCACATGTCATTGAACAAATGAAAGAAAGAGACACTCAACACATTTAGTAGGAGATACATAAATTATTATCTAAGATAGTCTGATTTTGCCCTATGTAACTTAAAGTTTTGTAGGCTCATTACAGAAGCTATTTTGGCTGAGTTCAGGCCTGGTCCAGTCTGTGTGGATTTTCTCCAATGATATTAAGATGGTGTTTGGACTCTCAAAATGTGCTACGATAGTGATGAAATGAGGAAAGCTTGCCAGGACAGAAGGCATATGTTTGCCAAGTGCTGAAATGATGAAGGCAATCCAACCTCAATCTAGCTAAAAATACCTGGGAATACTTAAGGCAGATGGAATCAAACACCATGACATGAAGAAGACAAAAAGAGAGTACCTGTAGTGAGTGAGAAAAATATTGGCTTCAAAGCTGAATGCCAGAAACATAATAATTTCAGCAATAAACTAGTGTGTAGTTACAGTAGTTCAGTATGGTGCTGGAATCCTGAAGTGGACAGAAGATCTAAATGAGATGGACAAGAAATCAAGAAAGCTCCTAACAATGCATGGAGTCCATTAGCCATGTGCAGACACTGATCGCCTATACATGAAGAGAGCCAGTGGAGGAAGGGGACTGATAAGTGTGGAAGACTGTGTGTGTATCGAACTCAAGAGCTTGAGGAAACCTTGCTAGTGACAATTAGGAATGAGGGAGTATTGAGAGCAGTCAAAAAAGGGAAAACAAAGGAAGAAGTACAAAAACGACATGAAAAAGAATTACACAACACAGGACTACACAATCAATTCCATGTAGCCACAACAGAAGTTGCTGGAATAAATAGGTGGGATTGGGTGATGAAAGGAACCTTAAAAAAAGAGACTGAAAACATTATACTGGCAGTGCAGGACCAAGCTCTGGCCACGAACTGGAGGATCAACCTGAGGAATGAGCAAGTGTCTCTGCTGTGCCGCATCTGCAACAGGGTGGATGAAACCATTGCCCATATCATGAATGAATGCCCTAGAATAGCCCCAAACCACTACAAGTTGTAGTGACATGACCAGGTAGTGAAAGTGCTACATTGGAAACTGTGCATTAAGTGGGGGCTTGAGAGAGGCAAAACATGGTATGAGCACAAACTGCGGAGAGTGGCAGAGACAGAGACTAGCAAAATATTCTGGAATTTCCCAATTCAAACAGATCAGATGCTAGAGCATAACAGATTGAACCCAGTGGTGGTGGACAAAGTGCACCACATGCTATATAATTGACGTTGTATACCCCTTTGACCCACAAATAGTCAAGGAAGAAGGTAAAAAGATAGATACAACCCCGGCTATAGAAAATGAAGAAGGTGAAGACAGTGCCAATTATTGTTGGGTCCTTGGGAAAAGTATCAGAAGGAAATTGGAATAGAGTGCCCAATAGAACTGTTAGAAAAGGTTTGCCTCCTTGGTACAGCCAGAATAATCAGGAAAGTATTAGATAGCTGAAAAGAACGAATAGCACAGCACTGTAGGTTGCAGGTAGTAAGCCCACTATGCATGCAAGACTCCACGAGCTCCAACAAAACCTGTGATAGAGAGAAAATAATAATGATAATAATACATACATACATACACACACTCACACACACACACACAAATATATATATTCCAGATTCCAATAAATATTCAAATATATAT
>NC_068983.1:108438970-108448019 GCF_001194135.2 Octopus bimaculoides
ACAATTTCATCTCTGATACAATTCAAAATGAAATTTTAGAAGCATATGCTCATAACATTTTACATGAGATCAAAATAAAAGTAGAAAATTCCAGATTTATTGGCATTATATGTGATGGTACCACTAATTGCTCTGGCATGGAACAAGTATCAATCACTGTCCGGTACGTTTCTGAAGACCTGAATGTCAATGAGGATTTTCTAGGTTTTTATAATCCCCCTGACTGCTCTTCGAAGACACTGACTAAGATTATTCTAGATGTTTTTTGTCACCTAAACATTTCACTTGGCTCAAAGTTATGCTGCGTCTCGTTTTTTTACCTGTGTGCTAAATTTGACTACTTACAACTAACACGGGCGCATGAGCAAATTTGTGACATGCACACTCCCAGAACTCGGATTCACACTTCTCCAGTAGTGCCAAATTTTGAAACTGAGTTTGCACACCCTAAGCAAATTTTGTTCCCGGGCCACTGCAACAATGCCAACAAAAATGGTGACGATGATTATGATAATGAGATTCTAAAATGACACTATTATTTATTTTTTAAATAAGAAAAAAACCCACTTTATACATGTATCTTTGCTTACACGATTATAGAAGATATTGAAGATATTTGAAAATGGAGATTGAATATTTATCACACGACAGTAAAGAAAGAATAGTATCTATTTTTCAGTTCAGCAGTCTAATCTGTCTTACGTTATCAACCTGAAACATAATAGCTGTCACAAGGTGTGATTACATCAAGATATATATTTGAACACTAGTCTCAAAAGGAGGGTTCGCTGACAGTTATTTATCAGTCAACAATAACGATACCATCAACACATTATTGGAATAATATTTCTTTTTGCAAAGGCGGTGAGTTGGCAGAAACATTAGCACGTCAGGTGAAATGCTTAGCAGTATTTCGTCTGTCTTTATGTTCTGAGTCCAAATTCTGCCAAGGCTGACTTTGTCTTTCATCTTTTCGGGGTCGATAAATTAAGTACCAGTTGCACACTGAGATCGATCTAATCGACTGCCTCCCCTCCCCCAAAATTGTGCCTAGAGTCGAAAAGAATATTTCTTTTGGCACTACTAAAATGTTGGGTTTGGATATTAAACAGAATAACATCATGGACCTAATTAAGCTTAGTTTTTAAGTAGGTCAAAGAGTGCCTGCAAAATTGATTAAATTCCCAAAGCTGTTTTGTGGCTATAAGCAAATTGCTTAATTCTCGAATGGACCAATGCACATAACTGTAGATAAACAACCTGAGAATTAAAATTCACTGCTATTAAATCACAAAAGAACTGGGTAGTTAATGAAAGTTTTGTTAGCATTCAGGGTTGAATTCAAATATTTTCATGTGTATAAGTTGGAGAAGAACTGGATATGTTGCTGGATATGTACAACAAAAAGTTTACACAGAAAGAAACTTTTGAAATGGCCCCATTCAAAGCAAATGTATAATGGAACTAACTTGTATATGATACCTTAACCATACTTTAAACAAATATTTTCTTCATTATGTACTGCCACTCTTTACATATTAATTAATTCAAAAATGAAAGACCACTGACTAATTCATCAACATCAAATGATCTAGGCCAGGGGTTCTCAACCATTCTTTTTCATCTATGGATCCTTTTGATTGCTATTTCTTCTGGTGGACCCCACCCACTGCAATTCAATGTTTAAAACTAATTTTATAGAATGCTATTTATTAATGTTTTCACACATTAACTCGTGTAAGTTGAACTATGTAAAATGTTAGAGACAGAAACTTAGCTGTTTCTTGCAATACATACCAATACATAGATCTAAAGCAAAATTCTTTCAGGGGCCCTTAAAATACTATTGTGGATCCCCAATTTCCTATTTTGTTGTATGGACCCCCAAAAATCCCATATAGACCCTCAGGGGCTATATGGACCCTGGTTGAGAACCACTGATCTAGGCTAACAACGCACTTTGACATCTCAATAAACCTTAGATGTCCTTTTTAGTTAATACTGACATCAACAGTCTCATAGCAACTTCTACTTTCTCAATTTTTACAGTTACAAATATTTGACTTATTTTACCAATGATCCATTTAACAATACTAGACTATGATATAATCAAATGCCTTCATATTGTAGTGATCAGAGTTTTCAGTTTGCTTGACAGCAAGAAATGATGTTTAATAATTAGTATCATTTTGAAATGTACACAGTGAACATAATATTTATTACTAAGTGCTTCAAAAATACTTCAAACTGTTTAATAGCTCATGTAAAAGATTTCACTTTAAAACCTAGATCATAATTTTCTTCCAGGACAGATAATAGAATTATTATTGAAGAGTTGAGAAGAAGATTAGAGTTTTATGATGTTTAATGATTATTTAGCACCTTTGAATTCAAAACCACTGAGATTAATTTTTAACTCTTTTACTTACTTTACAATTAAATGACATAAATTATCAGCAATCAGATAAGAACTAGAATATAACCACACATAGAACATATTTGTCTGTAGATAGAACTCTCTGCATATAATCACACTTTACAAATGAAGAATGTCCAAGCCAAAGATTTATACAGTATATTTTAAGAGTACATTTAATATTTTTTCATTATAATGAATATCATTTGCATAATATTTTCAAACTATAAATGGAAAATGGAAATAAATTCTAGAAACAGACCTAGTGAATAGAATTCATTAGAGATACTTTCAATTGCTTTCTAATTTGTTTTCTAGATAATAGCAAATGCATTGGAATTAAGGTATTTATAAATTTGGATACTGAATATAATGTATGATGACATTATTGGAAAACTGCCTGAGACACGGTTCTCAAATGTTTGATATGCTAAGAGGAACTATTGATTAAGCCAGATATTGGTTGAATTGGAGTAAACCTTGTTTAGAGCAGTGTCGAAAACTATTGCTTAGATTAAACTAATGTTCTGGTTTAGAGAAATTCATTATGTTGTGATATCAATTAATTCCACTTAATGGTAGTGAGTGTAAGGAACAAGAAATTGACTTGATTTGATTGTTGCTCTTAATTTGACAAAGATACTTTGCTTAGTTACAAATACTGAATGTCTTCCAAATTAGAATTAAAACAATATTCATTGAAGTTCTTATTTGGTGGCTTTTGCCTACAAAGTGTGTGCACAGAATATTTTTGATGAGGACATTGACCTTTTTCAGTTTAAACATTTTCAAATATGAATGAGATACAAATAATCGATGGAAAGGCTTGTTCTATTCTAAATACTCTTACTTGTATGAATTGTATTAAAAGTATCATACAAAATATATAATGCATGCATACAAGCAAAATTTAATATGCCCACAAACCACAATAATAAATTACAAAAGTGTCACAATTAATGATATACACATATATGCATGTAGTGTGTGTATGCATGAATATATGTATGTGTACATGCATACATACTTACATATTATATGAAAGAAAGTATCATTGATATTTTATTTGTTGGTTACATTTTTATGGATTTATACGGATTGTTGGTTTACCAAACTTGAGCACACTACTTTCTTTATGGCCCACAATTAACCTCAGTTAATGATACAAAGCACCAATATCATATTCCTAATAACTTTTTAGTTACTAAGAATATGTATATTTTCCGCAACAAAAAATATACAATATTTTTTTAATGTATTTTGATGTATATTTTAATTGAATATATGATAAAAATCACTATATAATTGTATTTGACAATTTATAATCTTATGGGGTGATTTTTGCCGCAAAGGGAAAACAATAAATATATAAAAAATGTAATAATGAAAACTAGACAAAAAATAACAAGACTAGAGAGTTGGTTCTGTGTTTCTTTCTACTAATTAATCAGGGAAAAAATTTGAAAAAGATATTATTTGAAGTGTAAAATGTAGATGACTTTTGTATTAACAAATGATATTAAAAAAAAATTGAATTCAAAAGAATGTGGAAGAAAATTTTAATATTATGTAGTAATTTGGCAGGTTATAAGTTATCCCCATGTTTATTCCCTATTGAGTGGAAGTTCAATTTTGTGAAACCTAGTTGTGAAAGTAAGCCCATAATTAATATTTGAGAAAATTGCTACAGAAACATAAACAATTGTTAGTTCACAAAGTATTTTGGGAAGAAATCACAAAATTAAAAATATTTGGAACATGTTTGACAGTTTTCTTTTACGACTTGAGCTGGAGGAAACTGAAAGAAGTTGATATGTTATCTGATCAGAAACATGTTTAGTTAACAATTTTTGCCTTAGGGGCTCATAAAAGTAGTGCCTAACTCAAGATCTTGCAGCACTAACCAAAATAAACCATTTAAAGAGACACTGAAAGTATCTTAAATATTTGTGTTGGTAACTTTTACAAAAGAAAGCTCACAAATCTGACTATGAGATTTATGAAGATTGGTATTCTTTGTTACAGCTAGAATTTCTATTGGTTATTTTATGGAGTAACCATGTATGAGAGTACATAAACTACTTCATATAGTATATAAGAAAGAAAATTCAGATTACCTACAAAGATATACTTTTGAAGATAAAAATACATATTGATTTTTCCCATTGGCACATGACTACAAATTTCAGATGATTGACTTGGCCTCAGTACAAAGCTGGATCTTTTTCTTCTACTCTGACTGGATGAAGGTAATGCCAATTGCAATGGAATTTGAACTTAAATTGTAGACAAAGCTAAATACTACAGTTTCAGTCCATCATTCAACGTTTTTTGTCCTTCTGCTGCCTTTCTTTGTGTATAAAGTAAAATCAAGATTAGAAGTTGATTAAATTTACCTCAGTACTTGACTAGCATTGACTTATTGATATTGTAAGGGTGAAAAGTGAAGTCAAGGCAACATGAAGTAGAACTAAATGCTGCAATACATCGAATTACTTTTTCTACCAAATCTGTTTTCTACTGATTTCTAATTTTAGACTTACAGAGTAGATACTAGATATTATATACATTTGAATTAAGAACCCTTTTTGGTAAGTTAGAAAAGAAAAGCAAGTTTAGTATACACATATTTATTTGATATTATCTATTTTTGCATTGCATCAGAGAAATGAAACTAGATGCAAAATGTAGGATTAAATTTGTGTCTCATAACAAGTCGAAAACGATAAACTGACTATCATTAGTGCTATTAAAAAAGGGTTATAAAGATGTACTAATGGATTTCTTTATTTAGATAACTGTGACTGCTTAATTTATAAAATGAAAAACTTATTCACAAAATGATAAAGAACTAAAATGTTTATCTTTCATATTTCAGTAAAATATGATGTGAATTTTACAGACATAACCCCAAATCATATACTCTTTGTTTATAAATTCTTAAAACACATCACTTGAATATTGAAATTGCTTTTAAAAATATTAATATACAATTAAATAGATGAAAAATCATTTTATTTCATTAATATATATATATATATATATATATATATATATATATATATATATATATATATATATATATATTTACACGCACACACACTTATTTTTAATGTTGTGAGAAATGATACTGACACAAATGAAGATGCATTATCAGGAAACTTTATAAGATAAAGATCGAAATAAAATCAGGCAATGCCCAACATATAACTATTTATTTGAAACATTTAAAAGCTAATTTTGAAAATTATTCATTAGTGATCCTCACACCATTTTACACGTTATTAAATTAAACATTTCTGAAACTTAAACATTTTCTGTTTCACTTTTTTACACAGATGTACACATCTAAAGAAACAATTTACTTTAGATATTTTCTAAGTCATTTCATTCTGGTCAAAATGCATCAAACCTAGTTTTGTCCAGTAGATTTAAACTCAATCTCAACAGCAATCAAATATTGTAATTTATGTTTTTATCTATTGCATATAGCTTTAGACATAGACAAATTTATTCTTAAAATAATAAACTATCTTATTCTCTTTTACTTTAATACATTAACTATTTCTGTCTTGATATTACAATCTATTTACTAAAGTTAATATATCTACCAAGGAAGTTTATTTTGGAATTATCTCTGACGATCTGTTTCAATAGTGCATATATATTAAAAATTAATTTGTCTTTTTTTTTTAAATGGTTTCTATATCATGTTTTGTTTGATAAACTAGAGTCATATAAATGATATTCACTTTCACATATGTTTGAAAGTTAAAAAGCTGAGCAGCTATTCATTGGGAAGTCTACAGTTATGTTTTGTTTTTTCAGAAAAGCGAGGGAAACCAATGACATTGAAATGCCATTACTTATTTAAATATGTCTGTCATTGTTGAATTTTATTTCATCATTAAATATCAAATTTGATGATTAATTCACAAAGAAGGCATACAAATAGACTTATTTTGAAGTTAGATTTTGTAATAATTAGTAGAACAGCAATGATAATAACAACAAAAGGAACAACAACAGTTCTATAAACAATTTGCCAATGTACAGAATGATTAAATTCTTTGATTTGTAAAGAATGTAATATTAAAAATATTAAATATTAAAAAGATATTGGTCATAAGTTTGTTAAAATATTAAAACAAACTTATGACCAGTCCTAGACTTTTAAAATCAATAATCAATATCCAAAGAAGCTAGTCTCATATGTGTAATAAAGAATTTATCACAAGTTCGTTTCTGAATTCAGTAAACTGGCTCACATAAGTAAAAGCTAGGGTGTATAGGGTAGCTAAAGAATGTTTAAAAACATTTTACAATTTGAGTATGTCATCTATACTGTAACAATGATTATGATAAGGTCATTAATGATAATACATGTTACTATAACATTAGATATTTGTAAATGTCATAATCAAAATAGAAATAGCTAATAAATTCAGAAAGACCTTATAAGAAATTAATCTATTATCTGCAATTTTTACCCATTTTATAGAAATACACATTGACAAGAATGCATAATTAAGGCATCATGTTCAGATATTGACTTACAAAAATAAATTGTTTCCCACATGGTTTCTAGAGGGATCATGTGCAAGTTTAACGAAATGTTATGTAGAATAGAAATCATGGTGTAGAGGTGAACTATTTCAAGAATGCTGTAATGATTACAGTGGCTTTCTAATCACATGGTTCTGGGTTCCATTCCACACTGCATGGCACATTGGGCAAGTGTCTTCTACTATTGTCTTGGGCTGACCAAAGCCTTGTGAGTGTATTTGGTAGATGGAAACTGAAAGAAGTCTGTTGTATATGTGTATGTGTGTGTGTATGTATGTATGTGTGTATGTGTATGTAAGAGCCACCAGTGAGAATGAAGATGCTTAGTATCAAAATTCAAAATCACCGGTAACCTGGCTATGTCCACTAGGGAGCTTATCTCCTTTGTCAGTCTTTGTCTTTTTAAAGTATTTGCATAGTCTTCAAAGGACATTTTCCTTTTTCTGTCTCTCTTTTACTTTTGTGAAGTCTCGCTAAGTAGTATATATGTATGTGTGCGTGTGAGTCTTTGTATCTGTGTTTGTCTCATCCCTCACTTCACAACCAGTGTTGGTGTGTTTACATACCAATAACTTAGTAGTTTAGCAAAGGAGCCGATTGAAGAAGTACAAGACTTAGCAAAAAATTTAAGTACTGGAGTCGATTCATTCAACTAAAAATTCTTCCAGGTAGTGCCCCCTGTATGACCACAGTCTAATGACTGAAACAAGCAAAAGGGAAAAAATTATACATATATTCTAACTACATGTACAATAGAAACATCGTTGATTAATCAGTAACATTGAAGTAGAAATTATATCATCATATCCAGTAATATACATCTGGAAGATCCTGGAAGAGATTGTGCCAAATTTTGGCATTGAAAGCTACACAAATGCCAGAACAGGTTGACACTGCACAGTGCCAAAGATCCCAGCAATACCATTGTGCTTCAAGACCAGTTACTGCAACAGCCTGGGTTTCAGGGGCCCATAGCTTTTTAATATTTTCCCATAGAGCCTGAAGGACCTACACAAAGTGGATGTAGATGTTTTCAAATTAAAACTAGACCTCTTCCTGTTAAGAGACCCAGATGAACCTACCTCGTGGTAGGAAATGCAAATGAGGGCAGTGACATCAAACTCCCTCATTCACCAAATGTCACATATCAGAGAAGGCTCTCAATAATAACAGTGTAGCAAAATGGCAGTGCCCCAGCATGACCACTGCCACTTAACTCAAGGTGTACTAATGCTTCCTCACTACTATACATACCCTAACAATATTGTTCTACTTCAATCTAAATTTGCTTTATTTTCACATTTTTACTGGTTACCGTTGTTGGACTATAGCTCTGCTGAACTTTGTCTTCCGGGATTTTTAGTATTGTATTGACCCAGTACTTAATATGGTACTTGGTTATTGATCTTTATCAAAAGTTTCAGTTCACTCATCGAATTACCTCTGCTTAAGTTTGTAAATACTCTAAGGTATTTACATTGATTATATGCAAACACAAACACATACATCAGACTTCTGCACAGTTTCAGTTCACTAAATTCTACTCAGAAAGTGTTAGCCAAACTGAAGCAATAATAAAAGACTAAGGTGTTGCACAGTAGGATTAAATCCTAAACTATTTGGTTGTGAAGCAAATTTCGTAACCACACAACTATGGTTGTATGCCAGGTTTACATATATTTGAGTAGGTATGTGTGTATGCATGTGTATATGTGTGTGTGCATGCTTATATGTGTGTGCATGCATATGTGTGTGTAACGTGCACACACACACACACACACACACACACACACACACACGTGCACACACATACATAAATACACACACATGTATATATATAAATGATGATGATTATGTTTAAAAGGTTTGTTGAAGAGGTAGAGAGAAAGAGAAAAATATAAATTGCTTAGCAGAGGGAAATTTTAAAATCATATAATATATTTTTGTGACTGGAAGTGAAATAACTTAGCAAAATAAAAATAACAATGCAAATCCTTTCTTTCTTAAATAGCTTTTCCTAATTTTTTTCATTCTGTGGAATTTCCACAGATGTAACTAGTATATATA
>NC_068983.1:108448029-108458346 GCF_001194135.2 Octopus bimaculoides
AAGTTATATATATATATATAAAAATAATCATCTAAAAGACTTATCAGGATGTTCTATTGAGTTAGACATGGCCTGGGCTGATAATGGCTGGAAACAATCTAAGTTATATAAGTTATATATATATATATAATCAGTTATAAATCCCCCAAAAAGGTACACTCTAAAATTTCTTTGAGCAGTAATATTAAAGGTATTAAAGTATTGGTTTTGGCCAGTCAGAAAGTTACCATTGGCATCATGTCTATTATTGCTTCTAGCAATAACCTCTTTACTAATGGAGGTAAGAATACAGGAACTGGTGAAAGGGAGATAATTCCATCTCACCCAGAAGGGGTTGTTGCTTTGAAGAATTTTGTTTCTGAGATTTTTTTCACAACTATTGCTGATCAAGACAATTCTTACCTCCATTAGTAAAGCGGTTATATGTCTGGCAACAGGTCTGATGAGTCACCTAGATTACTAAGAGCAAAAATAGACATGGACCCAATGGTAACTTTCTGACCGTCCATAATCAATAACTACTCTCTCTCTCTATCCCTCACTATATATATATATATATATATATATTTCGTTTTTGGATTTGGCTTGCAATATTCTTTATGTAAGTTCATGCAAGCATGAAGGCACACTGGCAAAACGCTGCTCCTCTCAATGGAAACCTTACCTGTCATTGTGGTTTTGCGGCATGAAGTAAAGTAGGCCTTGCTGTCCACTCAAGGAAAAATATAATCCAAATTTAAGTGGCATACTTTTACATTCTGAGTTCAAAAGATGTGAAGGTTGATGCTGCTTTTCATTCTTCTGAGAATCAATGAAATAACTACCAGTCAAACACTGAAGGTGATCTCATCATGTGGTTTTGTGCCTATGCTAGAAATCAATATTAAATTTTTTCATAAAACACAACTGTTTTCAGCTTCTACATGGACATGTTGAGAATAGTAGTTTGAATATATACCTGGAAAATAACTGTGTTTTATTCTGGTTGCATGTCAAATAGATGCCAGTTTTATTTCACAGCTGAATGTTAAATGTTAACACATATCATATTATAAAATATTTGTCTGAAGAAAAGCTAGTGTTAATTTTTAAAAAATTATTAATAAGTAGAAAATTTGCACAAACACACAGTTACTGAGATTGAATTTAAATGCAATTAACAATTATAAAACCATAGATATGTGCTATCATATTGGTTTAAATTTCTAAAACATCACTCTTACTAAATAGCAGTTGTAATTCATATCTGAATTTAATATTTATTGACTTATTTTTAATGCAACTGAATAAATCCATCCATTTTCTAAAATTCAAAGTATTAGCTGTTATATTTTTAACAGGCTTCTTTAAGCAGCCACATAAATAAGAGGACATTCATAAATATAATAGTAATAATCACTGAAATTTGTCAGAATTTATAGAGAAAATTCCCCATTTGGTTATAATTCAAAGTATGAAGTTGTAGAACTGTTAAAGCTCCAGTAAAAATGCCATACGGTATTTTTCTGGCTCTTTACATTTTGAGTTCTATTTTGTTGAGATCAACTTTGCTTTTTAGCCCTCCAGGGTCGATAAAATAAAGTACCAATGAAGTTCAGGGGTCAATCAACAAAATCCCTTCCTTCAAAGCCGTTTGGTTTTTGTCTAAATTAGAAATAATTATTAAGGTTATTTCCTGCTTTTCCATTTCTGATCACTATCTATGTACTGTGTGAGACATGCATCGTGTTTTATTTACTAAACAGAAAAATTCAAGATTTAAAAGCTGAAGGTTGTGGTTTATTGAAATCTTTGTGATATAATTTAAAATTAAATGAGATTGTTACTCAAGGAAATAATAAAACTTCAGTGAAGAACTCAAACTAGCCATCAAACTTTGTTCAATGAGAATTATATCCAACCATACATCAGCTGATTTGGTAGACACCATGACTGATTTGGATAACCAGACTGACATTTGATGCCCTGTTAATGATACTGTTTGTGAAGAGAATACTTAATTCTCTATGTTCAAGTCTACCTACATCTAGTGTAATTGTCACTAGTAAGAAGTAGCATCAATATGGAACTTATGAGTATTTTGCTAGCTTCTAGTAACTCAATTCAATTCCTAGAGCACAATAATCTACTGGAAACAAATTGGCAGCCTATACTGGATGAAGTCCATCTCTTCTTAACACCTTGTAAAATAGAGATAATTACTGGTTCAACTAATCCTTGTGATTCAGGAAGGGATAAAAATAGATCTACACTAAGCAAGATTTATTTGAGTCATAATGATTATCATTGTCATGTTCTCATCCTCTTTCTTTTCAGTTTCTTCTTTGTATGTTAACATAATATGGACATGTTTTCTGATATTTTGTACTTGATGGTATCTGGTACTTTCTAACTGCTATAATGGATAACTTTGAACTACAAAGTCATGACATATTTTCATCAAACTGTTTAATCTTCTGTTGATTTGTAAATGAAAGAACCTGTATGCAGTCCTTCAACCTGTTAGAATTAGCAGCTACATCTCTTTCAAAGTTTACCCTACTATCTTACAAATAAATGTACTCGGTAAATTGCTCTTTGTTATAATATAACAGAAATGATGAGATAGTCACGAAGTGACTGCCAATGTGATATTGGAAATTCTGTAATTGCCTCATACTGTTATGTTAATTACTATCAGAAGAATTATGTGAAGTCACAATGTGTGTTTACCATTTATTATGAAAAGTGGATGAAACAACTTCATTAGTTGACAACTTTTGAAGTATGAAATACACTTTTAGTTTGGATAGTGAGCATTGATATCCAATGGATAACAATAATTTTCCTATTTCACAAGTTGTTATAAACAAATATGTCAACAATACAAATCAACTCCCTTATGTTAAAGGGTAATTCTGAAGAATCGTTTAATAATTTATTATTCAGTTTGAAAGATATTTTAGACATATGAAACCAAATGAATATGATAAAATGGATTTATATCTATTTCTATTAAGACTGACAGATATAGCAACAGGGAAAAAGTGATCTGAAATTGCAAAAGAGGAAGATGGTGTCATTTCATTTTGTTCAAGAGTAAAATATGTAATTGTATCTAAATTTATTAGCAGGGAAAATATACTCAGTGAATGAAAAAGACGATTTTATTGTGCAGTATGGACAACTTATTAATGATTTCATCACTATTCTTGCACATAAAAATTTTTCCTATATCATTTGTAAGAAGGGTTATTAGGGATGGTATTTTGCTGAAGTCTAGACATGGTAAGTGATCAAAAAGCAGTTTACTTTATCTTTGCTTCATAAAGCTGAGAAAACCATTGTATTTTAGAATGTCATTTCTATAGTTCAGATGGAAGAGTTCAGTTTTAGTGTGGGGGACAATATAACAAATAACCATAAACCATATGCTGCTTCTATGGGGAAACCAACTTCCATTCAGGCTAAAACTTACTTTCGGTGTGGATCAAAAGCTCTACACAACAACAAAAAATGCCTTGCTGTTGATAAACAATCTCTTAATTGTAAAATAATAGAACATTTTACAGATATGTCGAAAACCTTTTGCAAAATTATGTAAAAGCATTTTACAAAGTTAATATCATCAACATAATCATATGCCAAACACAACTGCTTCTGAGAACTGCAAATATGCACAGTCAGTGGTACCTATCTCATAATGTTGCTAAATTGTCATTAATTAGTAAAAATATTGAAAAATAGTTTGGTATTAAACCTTTCTCCAAGTCATATCAAAAGGCAAGATCGATTGATAAAAACAAGGTTAACATAATTGTAAAAACAATTGTTAAGTTTGAAGTAAAGACTTGTTACCTCATAAATGAAATTACTCTTATATTCTATATACAATAGATTTCACTATCTTTAGAATGCTTTAATTATGATAATTTTAGCTTTTTAAGATTGCATTTAAGGGCAATCTTCAACCTTTGAATGTTTCATCTGCATATGTTGATCTGAAATGCATTACTAATGTATTTAACAAACTTTCAAGATGTTGAGTATCTGCATACTGGCTCATCAAAATTACAACTAGCTAACAACACTTGAAAAAAGAGATTGGCAGTAACTTTCACTTGATACTCTAGAACCAAAACCAATTATTAAAATGGGCAGCTCTTACATTTTGACATTACTCGATGAGTTTATGCATTAACCTTTTCTCATTTGCCTTAAGAAAAGCAACTTCTCAAGTTTTCAATGCTTCTCCTCAATATTCACCTTTTTGGTATTTCATGATTTATTCACTTAACCATGGCATTCAATTGAAAAGCTCTGAATTTTGGAAATTTTAAGTTGATGGAATGTTCAGATGATTAGAATGATTTCTTCTGAACAAAATGAATGCTACATTCTATTGATATGTAAAATAACTCAGTTTCCCCTAATGCAAACAAAATGTTAAATTCATGGAATGGTGGATATCCTTTAGCTTTAATAAATATTGGATCATTCTGTTCTATAGCTTTAAAGGTATAATCAACTCAAAGCTACTTTACACCTCATTAACCACAGGAATGGCTTAATGAATTATCATAAAAATAGTTTAGCAATTAGAAAAGACCCATTAGTTTCAAAGATGACAGATACCATTGATTGACATACTCTCATACCATTACATCCCAGTTCAGTTTGATACTGAGAGATATGCTACAGTCTCATCAAGCCATTTTCTTCAAACCCTTGAATCTGAGGCCCAAGACAGCTTTGAGGAAAACTGAAAATCTTTCAATAAGCTGTTCTCTTCGTTAAATAAATGCAACTTACAACTTGTAGAATGATGATGATAATATAATCTTGGAAACAAATGATGACAAATCAATTCATTACAATTTCAGTAAACATTCGTAACAGACCAAAAAGAACAATAGAATACCTGCCTATTTTACTGATTATATGTTTTAATGATAAACAATGACTGCTTCCTTTGTTATATTCTGTGCTGTTAATTACTAGGTTTTGATTTACTTACAGATGACTTAATTTTTTGACATTTGTTCTAAATGCTCTTTGATGTCTGGCAAATGTAGGAGCAGATATTCTCTAAATGTCTAATATTGTTATGTTAATTCCTAACAGTAGGATTATGTGAGAGGATAGGAATCCCTGTACACATGTGTGTTTGCTACTTATTATGGGCAGTAGATGAACTAGCTTTGTTAGCTGTCAGTATTTGAAAGGTGAAATGTGTCTACAGTTAAATACCTACTCTTTGAAATTACAGTTTACAAGTCAAACAATGCAAATTTGACATAGTAATAGTTGCTCAACACATTCCAAAAAGTTGGGCGAATTTGGGCAAAAATTTGAAAGTGACAACATTACACTGAAAGGAACAGGGCTTTAAAAGGGTATTTTTCAACATAATACTTACAATCAAAGAATACAATCAAATACAATCAAAGAATAAAAATGACAATTTCAGAAAAAAACAGAAAGTAATGCTGCTATTTCACTTCTCAATGTCACATCATTACATGTAGAAAATCTCAACACTTCACACACAAAATTATCCTTGTATGTAATGAAAACACTTGAAAAATACAGCCACACAAAACTAATGGTTAAAAAACAGTGTTATGGAACTAAAAAAATTGTTTCATCCTACATAACATTTAAATCAAGATAGTCCAGATCATTACCACTTAGAGAGGATATTAGCCATTGTATTTAACAAGGAACTATAAAAAAAACAACAAATTTACTGTATTACAGTATCTAAAGAAATATTGAATTGCATATAATTTTGTATTGCATGTGGTACATATTGTAGAATGTGTGTGTGTGTGTGTGTGTGTGTGTGTGTGTGTGTGTGTGTGTGTAACAGTATGTTGTCTAAGACATATCAATGAGTATAGCCTTTTTCATTCAGTAAGTTTTGTGATGTATGAGGATACTGTAATATACATACAAACATACATACATCAACATCATCATTGATGTTTAACATCTGTTTTCCAAGCTGGCATGGGTTGGATGGTTTGACTGAGAACTGGAAAGCCGCGAGACTGCACTAGGCTCCAATCTGATTTGGATGATGATACAGTAATATGCAGACATGTATCATCGTCATCATTGTTTAACGTCTGCTTTCCATGCTAGTATGGGTTGGACAATTTAACCAAGGACTGGCAAGCTGGATGGCTGCACCAGCCCCAATCTGATTTGGCAAGGTTTCTACAGCTGGATGCTCTTCCTAAAGTCAACCATTCTGTGAGTGTAGTGGGTGCTTTTTACATACCACCAACATGGGAGCCAGTCAGGTGGCACTGGCATCAGCCATGCTTGAATGGTGATTTTTACATACCACCAGAATGAGTGCCAGTCAGGCGGTGCTGGAATCATTCATGCTCGAATGATGCTTTTTACATATCACTAGCATGGTTGCCAGTCAGGCAGCACTGGCATTGGCCACAACTACAATTTCACTTGGTTCAACAGGTCTTCAACACAGCATATTGCCTGACGATCGAAGGGTGCTTTTAAATGGGCTAGTTATGCAACACTGACATTGGCCTTGACTACGATCTCACTTGGCTCATCAGGTCTTCTCAAGCACAGCATATCTCCAAAGGGCTCAGTCACTTGTCATTGCCTCTGTGAGGCCTAACATTCAGAGGTCGTGATTCACCACCTCATCCCATGTCTTCCTGAGTCTACCTCTTCCACAGGTACCCTCCACTGTTAGGGTGTGACACTGACATCACACATCCAGCAGAGCATGCTAGCTTCATTTCTTACAAGCCTGCACATGTCTTCAGCAGTCACAGCCCATGTTTCACTGCCGTATAGCATGGCTGTTCACACACAGGCATCATAGTCTACTTTCCCTCTGAGCAAGAGGCACATTGTTAACAGCAGAGGTAGGAGTCCTCTGAACTTTGTCCAGGCTATTTTATTCCTGCATCTACACTCTCAGAACATCCAACCCCACTACTGACTTAGTTACTTAGGTAATGGAAACTATCAACTACTTCTAGTTTTCCTGTGGCAAGTGATGGAGTTTGTTTTCTGTACATCTTCGGTGTTTATTGCACCTGTGCATCTGCCATGTAAAAAAAGTATCTTGAAAACTAACACTGTATCATACAGATTATGCACTGTTTGATGTATAAGTGTCCTTTTATGGACCTCAGTTAGGCTGAGTCATTGGATATCACAATAGTTCTGTGGATTGTGTCTGGGCAACTGCTTGCATATCAGAGTTTCAGATCAATCGAAGCTGACGTTGGGTAATAGTAACAATCTTGAATTCATTTATGTAGCAAAACTACTGAAGTAATCGTTTTTGCCCTTTGTTTTAATAGTTCATTTATGTATCAAAATGGTTTACTCTTATGAGGGTGTAGTTAACTCTTGTATAATAGCAGCAGCAGCAGTAGTAGTAGTAGTAGTAGTAGTAGTAGTAGTAGTAGTAGTAGTAGCTGCAGCAATAGTAGTAATAGTTGTAGTAACAGCATTAGTCCTGGATGAGTTATTTTCTAACTAGCTTTAATTCTGTAAGGGTTTCACTTATTTTTGTCTATAGATATACAATGGATTTATAGCACAAAAACTGATTTGTTCAGTTCTAAATTGGTAAATATTTATCTTAGTCATATCTGCTAAGTAAATGATCCTAGTTCAATGAATATATAATATGGAGAGTAGGTAATATGCACATACTAGTAAATACAAAAGAACTTCTATCTCTCATTAATTTTGAAAAAAAGAATTATATGAATATTATTTATTTAATTATTTGTGTAGTGTATAAAATGTTTATACAATAAATTTACTAAATTTAATTGTCAGAGTGATTAAAAAAGCTATGGATGATAACTGAAAAATCATTCTATTTAATCAAAAGAAATTTTTGTTTGTTTTTTAAAGAAAAATATTCTGTAGTCTATAAAATTATTCATGTGATTCCAATGAAATAACTCTCAGTTTAATACTTTATAGTATTTCAATTGTTTAATTCAAAAAGATCTCTCCCATTCTGCACTAAATTAAAGTCTATAATTTCCTGCCTTCAAAAGGCGAAACCTATTAATTTACATTTTGATAAATTACGTCCTTTTATGATTAGGTAATGTACTCCAATATTATTTACAGAAAAGTGCAATTTGTCCAACACCATACAAGGAAAATAAATAATTTCCAAACCTTTAATAGAGGACTAGCATCGAAGAAACCAAATTTTCTGTTTTATATGCTTTAAAAACAAATAAAATCACAACAATATACATTGCTTTTTTCAGTGTTAAGTATCTTTTTAATATCTGTGAACTTTTGATATCTTACAAATCTTACATTTAAGTTATGGATTAAAGATTATCTAAAGGTTTAATTGGAAATCTTTGAATAGCAGTAAGAAAAAATACTCAATAACAGCAAAATACTTTGGTATTAACCTGTCTTTTCACTTTTAGATCTATTAATAGTATAGTATTATTAAATTAATTTTGATTTTTCTGGTTTCATCTATAATGATAAATGAATAATTAAACAAATAATTGTTTTTGTTTGACAGTTGTTACATTTCTTACTGAGGTGAAAATTTAGCAAGGGTTTCTACAAATAATATTCATACTTTTTATTGGTATCAAACTTCTGTACTGAAGTAACTGATATAATTTATAAATAAAAATACAACAATAATAATTAAAATATTAAAAGAAATAAATAAAGAATTTCTTTCTAAGTATGTTCGCAAAGTTATGAACTTGTAATTCAAACATGATGAATGATACAGAATTTGAACTACCAGACTACCATTTACTATATAACTGTATTATGAATATTAGACAGGATAAAAAATGAATAAAAAACAAATGAAATAATCTTTTGGTGAAATATGTTGCAATTGCAATATGTTTTAGTATGAAGTAAAAGAGAATAAACTAATCTAGAATATATTTTTTTTAGGATAGTTTGAGACCTTAAAATCGAATTACATTATTTACTCTGATTTAAATTTTTATACTTCTCATTCTTTTATTTGAAATTTGAAAATGTCAGGCACATATTGTTTACATGGCATTGGTCTACTTATTTAGTTTTTGCACAGTTGTATTATACAGCAAGCAAAATAATAAAATTATTCTAACTGGTTTATATCATTTATTTCATCCCTGGTATATCCCTAACTAAAATTTCACTGTACTAACTGAATTACTTTGAAAAAGAGAAAATAAAAAGGTCATACATCTATACTTGTATTTTGAAATATTTTTCATTAATACTGGTCACCATATAAACTAAAGTAATATTATTCATTGTATTCTAAAACATACATCTTTAAAACAAAAATACATACACAGTTGCTTAAAAGCATTTTCTACATTATAATTTAAGCTAGTATATTCTTATATTATAAAAGAAATATATTAAGTTCAGAATATAAAGCTGTTGATTTTCTTAATCTTCATCTGCACAAAAATATATGAACATAATTTGAAATTGTCCAACTAAATAACTATTGAGTCTTTAAAATCTAAAATAAATTAATATTTAAATTCAAAATAAAAAGAAAATGGTGCAAGACAAAAGCTGGAGAAAACTTCTTCAATTTCAAGAATGGCAAAAAGGAAAGTAGTCTGAAATATGAAAATATTGTGAAGAAAGTCAAAAATAAAGAATTCAATATGGTATAACTAGAAAGGTGCTAGAATTTACGAGCTACTAAAACTGGATTGAAATAGCATGCAACTGAGATTTAACTCTGCTGACTTCCCTAGTAACAGTTTGTGTAACAAATCCAGAGAGTAGTAAAGACATCCTATTGATTTACTTGCTGAAGATTGGCATTCATCTTATGGCTTATTCAGAGATAGTAGATTCTAAACATTCTAGTGAGAAAATTTACACACAGAAACACTTACACACATACACATAACATAAATAAAAACAAACACAGAAACACAGGAATTCTATAATTATTCTATGTATATTCTGAATAACTGCCAGAAGAAAAAAAAATAACTGATTTTGAAAACAATCACGCCAACGGTTTATTTAAGCAGACTGAGAATTGTGTGGCAAGCCAGATAATTAAACAAATTCAATAAACAGTGTTCATATGAGAAACAAGACAGAAATAGAAGCAATATTAAAATATTGTTGGGATTAACTTGAATTAGTTCTTTATCATTTTGGTAAAAGAAATATTCTTCTCCTGGGATTCCTTGTGATTGAACATAGTAGTTTGCATATGTATGCATGTATATATGTATGTATGTATGTATGTATGTGTGTGAGTGTATATATATATATATATATATATATATATATATATATATATATATATAT
>NC_068983.1:108458947-108462347 GCF_001194135.2 Octopus bimaculoides
TATATATATATATATATATATATATATATATATATATAAATAAAGATAGAAATATTTATTCACTTGAATATTGGAGAAATGGTACCGTGTGCTGAACTCTTTCACTCTGAAACAATATAAGGATCAAATATTTATGATTGATGTAATTTTAATCATTTAAACTGCACAATATATTGTGTTGTCCTTTGGCATATTACCATTCTCTGCTGACTTTTTCTCAAATATCAATTACTCTTTATGATATAACATTTATTAATAATAATATATTGCTATATAGGATCAATGACAACACTCTTGCTTGAAGTCATGACAAACTGATTTAAGAGATATAGATAATTGCTTTTAACTTTGCATTCTCACCTGCTGTCTTCAACATAAAATCATTGTACCCTATACTAATTTTGATTACTGCATATTTGTCACACTATTAAATCTTGTACATAAATGAGCCACAATAAACTAAAGATAGCAACGTATATTGAAAAGGTAATGAAATAAACCTCTCACAATTCTTTTGGTTATATATAGAGTGAAAGTGTCAGAATAATTATTTTGGTTTTATTTAGTTGCAAACTATTAGAAGCTTGGTAAGTAAAGACAAAACTTGAAAGCTATATGATTGAGGATAAAATAACATAAAAATCTTCAACTACATTCACTAGCAATTTGATTTTAAAGTTAAGAGTACAAATGCACTGGTACAGATGGTGCTCCTTTTGAAAAGAATTATATTTATTACAGTACATGTACAGCATAATCATAAGATAAATATACAATACAGTTAGAAGCAAGATATAAGCAATAAATATATATAATTAATAACATCTACACACCTAACATAGCTCATTCAAGAATTAGTTATAGTATAATTTCTATCGAGGTAATATGCTGACACTTGAATTATGATGAATTATAAGTTCATAATATACAGTATTTAATATATATACAGGGTGCGGTGAATAAATTGTCATCTAAATTACGCAAAAATGAAAATAACAGTGACATCTCATTTTGACAGATATATTTACCAAAATTTCATTAAAATACCTTGATTGGGGATATAATGATGATACCTTGAGTTTTACAAATGAATGACATTATCAATAATATTAGTGATAATGACAAGTCAATTAAATTAACCCCAGCACTTGATGACATTTTATTTTATTGCCCACAAAAAATAAAATGCAAAATTGACAATGGCAGGATTTGAGCTCTGGATATAAAGAGCTGAAACTAGTGTCACTAAGGTATAATAATAAGGTATATAATAATAATAATAATAATAATAATAATAATAATAATATTGGCATGGAATTTAGGATCAAGAAATGTGGTGTAATGACTCTCAAAATGGGCAAAATCAGTAAAAGCCATGGGATCAAGCTGGAAAGTGATGAAACAATAAAGGAAATCAGAGAGGAAGGATATAAATGCTTGGATATCATTGAAAGAGATAAGATGAGTGAACACAAGATGAAAGAAATGCAGGAAAGAGTATTTGAGTAGAACTCAGCTTGTGCTCCTATCAAAGCTAACAAGCCACTATAAGATTAGAGTAATTAACACGTGGGCCGATCCTTTGATGAGATATGGGGCAAGAATATTATCTTGGAAGAAGCATGAATTACAAGAGATAGACTGGAGAACATATAATTTAATGACAATGAAAGGAGGGACTACACCCCAAAAATGATGTGTCAAGATTGTATGTAAAGAGGAAAAAAAGAGAATGGGGATTAATGTGTTGTAAAGGTTGTGTAAGGGAAAAGGAAAATAGCTTGGCTTGGTATATCAAGGGAAGTAAAGGAGAAATGATTGAAGCAGTGGAAGTGCAGGGAACCTTAAAAGGGAACGAAGCTGTAGATCCAACACAATTTAAGAAAGGTCAGAGAGAGCAGAGGAAGAAAATTTGGCAGGCCAAGAAAATGCACAGCCAGTTCTTGAAGAATAAAGATGATATTGTTTGGAATAGAACCTGGCAATGGCTGCAGAAAGGAGAATTAAAAGGGTCCACTGAGGCATTAGTGTCCACTGGCTGTTGTGCGGTAAAGTAAACCTCGAGAGAGCTGAACAAGGGTATGAACACAAACCAGAGGGATTAATGGAAAACGAACATTACAAAATACTCTGGGATTTCAACATGCAGTGTAACCAAGTCACAGAGGTGAAGCAAGCAGAATCATGCTCATTTATAAAGATGAAAAAGAAGTAAAGATAATAGATGTTGCAATACCAGGCAATTCGAGGGTGAAAGGTTAGGAAACAAAATATTGAGAAATACTAGCCACAGTGGGATGAAATAGGAAAGTTATGGGGCATGAGGAAAGTAATGGTGATACCAGTGGTAACTGGAGCGTTAGGTGCAGTTTCCAAGGGCTTTTAAAAAAATATTAAGAATATTGGAATTGCTGTCAGGCTTGAGGTGATCCAGAAGACAGCATTGTTAGGTTCAGCTTGCATTCTAAGGAGAGTACTGTCTCTTTGAGTCACAGGAGAAGGCACTACTTGAAACCTTTTGTGATTTGTTATTGCCTGCTTTCAAGTAAAGAATAACTGGTAATTAAGAACTATCTGACAGTCTTTCATAATGGACAAAATAATAATGATAATTAATAATGATAATCTTTTCTACTATAGGCATAAGGCATGAAATTGTGGAGGAGGGAGCTAGTCAATTACATTGACCCACTGTATCACTGGTACTTAATTCATCGATCCTGAAAGGATGAATGGCAAAGTTGACCTCAGTGGAATTTGAACTCAGAACATAAAGATGGATGAAATTCTGCCAGCTCACCACCTTTGTAATAATAATAATAATTTTACTATAGGCACAAGGCCTGGATACTATAGGGAAGGGGACTGTCGATCCCATCGACCCCATTATTTCCCTGGTACTTAATATATCAACCCTGAGAGGATGAAAGACAAAGTTGACCTCAGCGGAATTTGAACTCAGAACATAACCACAGACAAAATATGGTTAACCATTTCACCTGGTGTGCTAACAATTCTGCCAGCTCGCGACCTAAAATTATATGCAAAAAACGACAAAGAGCTAGAAACACTACTACAGACAGTACACGGCTTTACCAAGGAAATAGATATGAAATTCGGATTAGAAAAATGTGCCAAAGCAACCCTGAAAAGAGGAAAGTTAGTTAAAAGTAGCAATATAACACTAGATAAAGCCAATGAAATAAGAGAACTAGACCATATAAGTATTTAGGAGTCAATGAACTAGATAGGATACAACATACACAAATGAAAGAAAAAATAAAGAAAGAGTACTATAGACGAGTTAGATCAATACTAAAAACAGAGCTCAATGCTAAAAACAAGATAATGGGTATCAACACTTTAGCTGTCCCAGTTATAAGGTACAGCTACAACATCC
>NC_068983.1:108463495-108472664 GCF_001194135.2 Octopus bimaculoides
AACAGAAACAATTCCTATCATAGTAGGTGCCTTAGGTATAATAAAAAAATATTCAGACAAATACATAACAAAAACATCAGGACTTACAAATATATATAACATACAGAAAATTGCACTACTGGGTACTGCGCACATTCTACGCAAAACACTTTCAATACAGTAAACATAAGAGCACCACAGCAAACCACAGCACATACCCAAGGCGCACAGAGCTGCGCTCGGTAGTGAAGTGAAAGCACGTTATAAAAATAAAACTACTGAACAATAATAATAATAATAATAATAAATGATAACAGCAGCCCATGGATAATTAAGAAGGAAGGCAAGAGACCCAAGGATAGTTGAAGAGGAAAGTAAGAAAGATGACATATACCACCCTCTTAAATACAAAATAGGTCAACTGTTGAAGATGATAAAAGGTGAAGATTGTGTCAATTATTGCTGGAGCCTCAGGAGTGGTGTCAGAAGATACTGAAAGATACAAGGGAAATGGGAATGGAGTGCCCTGCAGAGCTATTATAAAAAGTTTGCCTCCTTAGCTTGGCCAGAAACATCTTGTGTCAAAATTTGAAATAATGCCATGCTTGAGAAGACCTATGAAGCCAAGTGAAATTGTAGTCATGGCTGATGCTAGTGCTATGCAACCGGCACCTGTGCTGGTGGCATGTAAGATGCATCCTTCGAGCATTGGACCTCACAGAGGCAATAAGTGACTGAGACTTTTGGCGCTATGCCGGACTTGAAAAACCCATCAAGCCAAGTGAAATTGTTTTTGTAGCTGATGCCAGTGCCATGTAAATGGCAACCCACGTCAGTGGAAAATAAAAAGCATCCATTACACTCTTGGAGTTGTTGGTATTAGGAAGTTGTTGGTATTAATCAGACAGGAATCTGGTGTAGCCCTCCAGCTTAGCAGTTTCAGTCAGACTGTTTAACCTATGTCAGTATGGAAAGCAGATGCTAAATGATGAGAATGATGAAAATTATTATTACTACTATTATTATTATTATTATTATTATTATTATTAAGGTGGTGAGTTGATAGAATTATTTGTACATTAGACAAATATGCTTAAGCAGTATTTCTCTGATTTTATGTTCTGAATTCAAATGCTGCTGAGATAGATTTTTGCCTTTCATCCTTTTGGGGTTGATAAAATAAGTACTAGTTAAACACTGGGACAATGTAATCAACTAGCCCTTTTCAGGTCTTGTGCTTATAATAGAAAGGATTATTATTATTATTATTATTATTTTTATTAGTAAGATGGCGAGCTGGCAGAATATCAGTAGCACACTGGATGAAGTGCTTAATGGTATTTTTCTCATCACTATATTCTAAGTTCAAATTCTGCTACAGTTGATTTTGCCTTTCATCCTTTCAGGGTCGATAAATGAAGTACCAGTGAAATACTGGAGTTGGTGTAATTGACTAGTCCCCTCCCCTCAAATTTTAGGCCTTGTGCCTTCAGTAGAAAGAATTATGATTATTATTATCATTAAGGTGGTGAGCTGGCAAAATCGTTAGCATGCTGGGAAAAATACTTATCAGCATTTCGTCTGTCTTTGTGTTCTGAGTTCAAATTCAGAGTGAACAAATTAAGTACCAGTGAAACACTAAGGTCGATGTAACCAACTTGTTTCCTCCCACCAAATTTCAGGCCTTGTGCCTTTTGTAGGAAGGATTACTATTATTATTATTGTTGTTGTGGTGGTGGTGGTGATAGCAAGCTGGCACAATCATGAGTGCATTGGACAAAATGCATAGAGACATTTTTTCTGCGGTTTTTACATTTTAAACTCAAACTCTATGTTCAACTGTGCCTTTCATTCTTTCAGGGGTTATAAAATAAAGTACCAGTCAAATATTGTGACAATGTCATGGACTTGTCCTTACCCTTCAAAACTGCTGGCTTTGTGCCTAAAATTGAAAAGGAACTATTACCATTATTATTATTTAATGAAAGGAGGCAGGCTGGCAGAATCATTAGCACGTGGGGTGAAATGCTTAGCATTATTTCGTCTGTTGCTATGTTCTGAGTTCAGATTCCACTGAGGTCGACTTTGCTTTCATCCTTTTGGGAGTCAATAAATTAAATACCAGTGAATCACTGGGATCGATGTAATTGACTATCCACTCCCCCCAAATTTCAGGCCTTGTGCCTATATTAGAAAAGATTATTATTATTTAGTGTCTTTATCTATCCTGTTACTTATTTGTTTTTAATTTCTTTATCTATCCTTTTATTTAATTATTTAATTACTAATAAGTAATTACTAATAATTATTCTCTTTTAGAATTTTTGTTATTTGGGTAAATTATTGGGTTTTACTATATTTGTTACTACAACTTATACACCTCTCCACTGTAGCTGCTGCTGCTGCTACTACTACCACTACTACAACGATTGCCACTGCTGCTGCTGTTTCTGCTACTACTACTACTATCGTTGTTGATACTACAACCACTCCTACCCTCTTATACAGTTTGCATCAATCCTTCTCTCTATTATCTCTGTTCTGTGGTCTGTTAGATTCTTGCCTTTGAAGTCATAAATTCCTGGTTCTGCAAGATTGCACAATGCCAGATGTACCCATGCTGAGAGAAGGAAGGAAAAGGGAGTACATGAATTTCAACTAAAAGCCAAATTAACAGACCTGCTATGAGCACCAGATGATAACATTTGACCTATATCGATGAAGAAAAAAATAGGTTTACAACATTAAGGCCTCATCTCAGACAAATTGTAATAGAACTCTATCAATGAACAGGTTGCAGAGACTGCAACGAAAATTTTGACACCAAATGATGAAGGATTAAATGAAGTTAATAGTTTTTGTGTGTCTTTAAATGACTACTATATGTCTTCCATGCTGTAATTACCAATTTATAAAATTATTTCTCTTATCATGGATTATTAATTTTTCTAAATGTAATGATTATAAGTAGCTCATCAACTATTTCTGTCTTGTTTAAATTATTTTAGCATTGAAATTAAATTCTTGTCTTTGATTCTTGTATTCATTGTATTTGCAAGGAAGTTACATCACTCATCCTTATTCAAGTGATTCCTTTTGTAGATAGTAAATTGTCCAACAGCCAAATTTGTTCACATGATATTGCCTTAAGTTTCCTCTCTCTAAATAATATAATTAATTAATGCAAGATCACAAGAAACCTATATTATTATTGAAGGTGTCTTATTTCAGTTTCATTGTTTATTATTCATTATCTGAAAGCTAATATATAGATGACCACAGATCAACTAATTAGTTTCTTTGCAAAGCCATATAAGAATATCATTGAAATCAGCTAATAGTTGTGTCCAGTTCATATTAAATTTGCAAGCGGTCGTCAACAAATTGAAATAGAGTCTTCAGTTTCTATCATGCTCTAACTGAAGTAGGCCACAAGGGATCATAGGATGAATGGACAATATCGATTGTTGATATTCTTGTTCAACTCTCATATTTCTGCATCTGCCAGTTACTTTAAATCTCTATTGTAAATATTACATTGTATCTTGAGGAAGTGAAAAGAAGATTTAACAGCAATAAAATTGTTATCCCTCCGAATTATTTTCTATCTCTCTTATTAGAAATCTTTGGTGTGAATTAACTTTTTTTCTGGCAGGAAGAATCTGAATTATATTTTAGGATTCTATGGTGTTTGTTTAAAATAGATTACAAAATCAACAACATTTAGGTCAATATAGGCTAAAAATACAGCTCACAGATGACACTAAATCGACAAATTGATAAATAGTTTATCAATAGAATAAACATCTAGTTCATTCCTTATCCAGCTCTATAGTTAAAGCTATGACATTTTTATATCATTTTATTTCATATTGAAGGGAGATTTCCTGTACAGAAAAAAATTAATTAATTTTCAAGTTTATATAGTATTGTGTACTATGGTGTTTCACGTTTGTTTAGTTATTTACATAATATAGTTAGTGTGTCAGACAAACCTCTTCATATATTCATTGGATGGATCTTTGTAAATCAGCAATGTTCATATATTTTCTGATTGTTTAAGTAAGTTGAAACAGTAGAAAATCAAAATTCTTGCAAATACACATCACCTTTTTATTTTCTTCCCAGCATGAGTATCATTATTTCAATTCCAATACAAATACTCTGCTCAGAATTTAAATTGAATCACTAGTTTCCAAGATAGAGCAAGAAAGGTGATTGTAAAGGATTGCTATATCATGGTGACAAAGATTTTGAAATATTTTGACTCTTTTGTCATATCTAATGAATGTCATTACTCATTAATAATGACTGCTTCAGGGAACACTGAAAACTTCTGTTTTGTAAAGAATTTATAGCTGCAAGATATATTTTATATATATTTTTCTACAAGTTGTTCATATAATTTGTGGCTTTTGTACAACTGCATAGATAGTTCTAATAAAATAACTTTGGAAATCAGTGACTGGATAAAAAATTTTCAAATTTAACATAATAACTTTGAACTACAAATTTTGTAACATCAGAATCACTATAAATAGTTCAATTTTTTTTTAATTACTCCAGTTAACTGTTTATTACTATTCTGACTTTTGTATCTATTTAGCCTTGTTCAAAGCAACATGTATAGGTATTGTGAACATATATACATATAAATATAAATATAAAATAAAAATGAGATGACAAAGGAACAAACAATTATCTTATGAACATCATTAGCTTACAGCTGTTTGTGCTATATATATACTTGTATATAGAGATACACACACACACACACACACACACACACACACACACACACACACATATATATATATACATCTATACACACATATTCTTATATATGCACATATATTTGCATTATACATGTGTGCATACGTGTGTGTGTTTATGTGAGTATATCTATATACAAGTATATATATAGCACAAACACACACACACACACACACACACACACATATATATATATATATATATATATGCACACACACACGCACACAGATACCTATATGTATGCATGGATGATGATGATAATGTGTGCATACTATATATATAGGAGCACTCTGTTGGTTACGACGACAAGGGTCCCAGCTGATACGATCAATGGAACAGCTTGCTCATGAAATTAACGTGCAAGTGGCTGAGCAATCCACGGACACATGTACCCCTAACGTAGTTTTCAGTGAGATTCAGCATGACACAGTGTGACAAGGCTGGCCCTTTGAAATACAGCTGAGTGCACTGGAGCAACGTGAAATAAAGTGTCTTGCTCAAGGACACACTGCGTCATCGGGAATTGAACTCACGACTTTACAATCATGAGCCAAATGCCCTAACCACTAAGCCACACGCCTTCATACTATATATGTATATATATATATATATATATATATATATATATATATATATCAAGGTACCCCAGTATTGACCTGATTATAGGTCACTATGTACTTTGCCTTGTTTTAGCTTTTAAATGATGCCATCCCACTGGCTAGGCTAGCAGATTGTCATTGCTCCTGAATGGAATGACAATCCATCACAGGGTTACCGATTTACAGCTGAGTGATTTGGGGCAATGTGAAATGAAATGTTTTACTCAAGAACACAATGCACTTCTGCTCTAGGAATCAAACCTCAATCTTGCAATCACGAGGGCAATACTACTGGGCCGCTTGCCTTCACATGTGTCTGTGTATTTGTGTGTATATATGTGTGTGTGTACAATAATGTCACTCCTGGCATTCTTAAACACCAGATGAGCACTAAACATGAAGATAGAATCAAAACAACCTCGAAAAAAAAACACGAAGTGAAAACATCAGTGAAGAATATTCCTATACCACCAAGGAAAGTCTATATCATGCATCTCATCAATAAAACAAAAAACGTCCTGAAGAGAAGGAAATGGGAAGCTTACTTTTGTGATAAAAGTTACGTCCTGCCTTCGTTTGGAGGAGTTCTGATTTTAGATCTTCCATAAACCTACTGCAACATTAAAGATCTAGATGGATTTGAAGATGACTTCATAAAATTAGTTAAAAGTGTCAAATTCAACCATAGATCCAAAAGCTTCCTACACAAACTAGAAATATTTCTTGAAACTTTTAACATATTTATAAAAATAGATAAAACAAAAAAATGTTCCCGAGGTAGATAACGGCATATATAACAAGCTGCTAGATGATAACATAACCAAAACATATAAGAAAAGGAACCCCAACATTTATAATTTAATCATTGTTAAAGCAAACAATTTGGCTATGAAACTTAAAATCAAAGTAGAATAGAATGACTCACCCCACAAAAACGTTTTGTAGCCCTGGAAGACCACAAAGACAATTTTACGCAAAACCCTAGCTGCAGATTGATAAATCCCCCAAAAAGCTAGCGAGATATTATTAGCAAATCTATATTAGACAACATCATAAGACACTTCAGAGCCTCCTCAAACTCTACTGAATGAATATGTAGCAGGGAAACCATTGAATGGTTCAAGAATATTGAAGATAAACCAAAATCCAAATTCATCCAGTTTGATATTGTGGAGTCTTACTCCTCAATCTCCAAAATCCTGCTTCAAAAAGCACCTGAGTTTAGTAAAGCAAATGTAACTGTCACTAATAATGATATAGACCTAACAAAGAATTCAAGGAAGTCATTACTTTTTTGTGACAGTTCCTATTGGGTGAAAAGAATGGGTGATGAGCTATTTGATGTCCCTATGGGGATCTATGATGGTGCAGATATAGCAGATCTGGTTGGCTTTTATATCTCAAATTTTCTTCAAAAAGACATAACAGATGCAGATATAGGGTTATCTATTGACAACACTCTTGCAGTGATACATAACAAAAATGGACATGATATAGATAAAATAGGAAAGCAATTATGCTGAACACGTAGACAACTGAACCTAAGAACTAGAATTAATACTTACGAACTACAATTTCCAAGACACTAATATGAATATTAGTACAGGCAAATTTAAGCCCTACCATAAACCAAATATAGATAACTTATATAAGCACGTTTCTAACCTGTCTGCTGATAAAGCTACTTTCAGAAAAACTGCTCCATAATTCATCACTGCATTAGAAAGGTCCAACTTTAAGCATAAAATATGCTGAACCAAATGTAGATAGACCAAAACGAAGTAAGCAGAAGAAAATCTCATGGAATTTCCCATGTAGTATGGAAGTAGCCACTAAATAGCTAGAAAATTGCTAAAACTCAAAAATCACCACATAAATACCACTCACATAAATACCACACATAAATACCACACATAAATACCACAAAATCTTCAATAGAAATATGGTTAAAGTTACCTACAGTTGCCTCCCCAACTCATTACACGTATTCTTGACATCACATAATACACAGAGTAGATATATACACAAACTTATGAATACACAATCCTATGAATTCATAAATCCACCGACCAAGTTTGGATTCAAAATATGTGAAAAATGCAAAACTTCATAATTATGTGCACATACTCAAACACAAACAAAATGCATAATGCAAGTGCATGCGTTTGTGTGTGTGTGTACACCACCAATTCTAGGAGAATAAATTACATATTTCATATATTGAATATAATTCTTATTGAGTTTTTGATAGCAACAAAAGAAACTGGCCATATGTTAAGAGAAAGGAAAATTGAAGTGCAGGTGGTTGGCGTTAGGAAGGGCATCCAGCTGTAGAAACTCTGCCAAATTTAGATTGGAGCCTGGTGTTGCCATCCGGTTTCACCAGTCCTCAGTCAAGTCGTCCAACCCATGCTAGCATGGAAAGCGGACGTTAAACGATGATGATGATGATGATGATGAGTTCAATCTGTTGGTTATCCTCAGAAATATAATAAAACAATTACTAATGCACGATACAAACAAATAAGTTAAATACATGCTCTGTTCATTCAATCAATGTGCCAAACAAACACACTTCTATGATCTCACAATGATACACTTTTATTCTTTAGTCTTCTTGGAAAATATTACTAAAATATTATAAAAAGAAATATCAATGTTTTATAGATTGCTGAATCTATTTTCTTGTAATATTCTAAAAAACCAAAAAAGCAAGTTATGATTAATCTGAGCTTTCAAAACAAAATGATAGAGTAAAATGTCAGCTTACTTATCCTTGTAATATGGTGTTATTCATTGGCATTTTGTAAATGTTTATTCATTAATTCTGATATCAGATGGGGTTCATTGTTAGCAATGTAAAAAAACCATTATACTACACATGATTTTCTCATTACTTTTAGCATTCCAGAATTTTAGACAATGCTTTCTTTGCTTACCCTCAAATTACAATAGTAATCAGTTATGGACTTTATAATACTTAAATTCTTAAAGTTATAATTCTTATAATATGTAAAATGGTATTTCTTAGCTGTTGTGATTATTTGAATTAATACTATTAATTACATTAATTTGCTTTAGTAAATATTTCATTATTAAATTTAACATTAAATTGTACATATTTAACAAATAGCAGTTGTCTAATATCTCATAAATTATAACTATTAAAAATATGATTACAACTTGTATAACATATCTTCAGGTATCCTTTTGTTTTGTATTTATTCTTTAATCGTTGTTTAACAACCAGGTTAATCTTGACAAAGAAGACATATAATTAAAGGTATTCAATCCATTATGACAATTTTTTTAAAACTCAGACATTCTGTTTGCATTTGCAATATCCTATGTGTGTCTACTGTAAGTTAGAAGGGCAGGATTTAAGTGAGATTTTGCTTCCTATTTTTTAACAGGTGAAATGATTATACAGTAGCTACCTTATTGTTAGTCTCTCTATCTATACATAAAATCCTTTGTATCTCTGACTGTTCCCAACTGACTGTTCAGCCAAAACAAATCAAATTTTACATGGTAATACTACGGGACCCCAGGAGTGTCAACATGCAATATTTTTGGATTAAAACAATGCAAAATTGGCACAGGTCCCATATTGTGTCTCAAAACTCGAAGAATAAAAATGAAAACTTCAATGGAGTAACAGTTATAAATAGTTTCACTTTTATATTGTTTCTCTTTTATATAGTCTCACTTTTAATACTTTCACTACATATATATATATATATATATATACATATCTTTGTGCATATATATATATATATATATATATATATATATATATATATATATATATATATATA
>NC_068983.1:108477337-108477855 GCF_001194135.2 Octopus bimaculoides
TATATATATATATATATATATATATATATGTATATATGTATATGTATATATATATATATATGTATATATGTATATGTATATATATATATATATATATATATACATACACGTGTATATATACATATATATATGGCAAGAAGAAAATGGAGATAATCCAGAGGTAGTATTCATCAGCTGTTAGACATTATATTATGTCTATTTATTAATTTAAAACAATTCTAATAATATATTTATACACGTGTAAAGTACTAGTAATTTCTAGAATAGAAAAAGAAAAGCAGTTTCTTTCAGCTGTTTCTGCCAAAAGGTCACAGTACCACACATGTTATTACATTTTTTCAGTGTACTGTAGTGATCTGTAGATAAAATTAGGATACTTGGGTGTGTCTCTAGGCTTCGTCAGATAGTTTATACGATAAACCAAGAAGTTCAGAGGGTTAATTTATGCATATATATGAATATATATACACACACGTATATATATATATATATATATATATATATATATATATATATAT
>NC_068983.1:108478386-108479743 GCF_001194135.2 Octopus bimaculoides
TATATATATATATATATATATATACATACATACATACATATATATATTTCCTGTGTTAGGAAGGGTGTATTCCTGCAGTGGTTTGTATTTTCCTTGCATATAGATATACACATATGCATAAACATACGATGTGTTTATGGTTGAGGGTCTTTCACCCCCATCAGGGGGTGAAAGTTTATATTAATAGTTATGATAGCAGCTGGTACTAAAGGTAGTAAAGGTACTAATTCTCCAGGCAGTTACCAAGATACTACATTAGGTTCTGTTAAAAAATAACAGAAGAAATAACAGCAGCTAATATAGTATCTTGGTAAACGCCCAGAGAATTACTACCTTTACTACCTTTAGTACCAACTGCTATCATAACTATTAATATAAACTTTCACCCCCTTAATGAAGACATTGATTTCAGGCCCTCAACCATAGACACATTGCATGTTTATGTATATGTGTATATTTATATGCAAGGAGAATACGAACCACTACAGGAATACACCCTTCCTAACACATGAAATATGTGTGTGTATATGTGTGCACATATATATATATATATATATATATATATATATATATGTGTATACGTATGTATATATATGTATTTCTCCTTTTATGTGCCTTTTCATTTCTATAAAAACTGTACCCCTCTCAAACTCCAATATTTACTTCGATTATACTATCATTTCTCTTTCTCTTTTTATGCATTCTCTAATAAGAATATTCTACTACACCTACTAATAACTGATTCTGTTATAAGTGTGTACATGCATATATGTATGTATGTATGTAAGGGTTTGTATATATATATATATATATATATATATATATATATATATGCATATATTAGCCCTCTGAACTTCTTGGACTATCTTATAAACTTTCTAACAAATCCTAGAGACACACCCAAGTACCCTAATTTTATCTACAGATCACTACAGTACATTGAAAAGATGGAAATAACATGTGAGGTACTGTGACGTCTTGGCAGAAACAGCTGTAAGTAAGTGCTTTTCTTTCTCTAGTCTAGAAATTACTAGTACTTTACACATGTATATATATATTATCAGAACTGTTTTAAATAAATAAATAGACATAATATGTTTAACAGCTGATGATTACTACCTCTGGATTCCCTCCACTTTCTTTTTGCCATATAAATTAAGGGTAAAACCACTTATTATTCTTTCCTAGTTATACTCAGTAGTGTAACTGCCATGCAATAACCAACACTTGTGTATTAATTGTGTATTCTACCAGCAGTATATTGGATAGATACTATCTCTTAGTTGGTTGGATTCACAACCTCTAACACTCTTTGAAATGCATATATATATATATATATATATATATATATATATAT
>NC_068983.1:108479753-108499648 GCF_001194135.2 Octopus bimaculoides
TATATATATATATATATATATATATATATATACATGTTATAATTTAGAAGAAGTAATAAACGGTTGTCAATACAGTAGTCAGAGCTTCAAATGTTGGAGTGAAGAACTACAATACATTCTTGTCAGCTATTTGTTTTCCACCTATTAGAGTTACTTCTCTTTCGTTCAATGGTTTTTCATAGCATTTGTTGCTATTAATAGCCAATGAGAATGTATTGTAGCTCTTCGCTCTGACATTTGAAACTCTGAGTACTATAACGACAGCCTTTTACTGTGTGTTCTAAATTATAACATATATAATCTTCTATTTCTCTAATATCGAGGTCTCATTCTTTTGTTACTTTTTATTATTATTATTATATATGTATACATGTAAATATATATATATGTGTGTGTGTATGTGTGTGCGTATATATATATATATGCGTATATATATGCACATATATGCATATATATATATGTATATATATATATATATATATATATATATATATATATATATATATATATATATGTACATGTATATATGTATATATATATATATATGTATGTATGTAAATATACATATATGTATACAATATATATATACTATAATACGCCTATACTTTATAGGCGTAGGAGTGGCTGTGTGGTAAGTAGCTTGCTTACCAACCACATGGTCCCGGGTTCAGTCCCACTGCGTGGCATCTTGGGCAAGTGTCTTATACTATAGCCTCGGACCGACCAAAGCCTTGAGTGGATTTGGTAGACGGAAACTGAAAGAAGCCCGTCGTATATATGTATATGTATATATATATATATATATATGTATGTGTGTTTGTGTGCCTGTGTTTGTCCCCCCAACATCGCTTGACAACCGATGCTGGTGTGTTTATGTCCCCGTAACTTAGCAGTTTGGCATAAGAGGCCGATAGAATAAGTACTAGGCTTCCAAAGAATAAGTCCTGGGGTCGATTTGCTCGACTAAAGGTGGTGCTCCAGCATGGCTGCAGTCAAATGGCTGAAACAAGTAAAAGAGTAAAAGAGTATAGTCTTAGTCCTATCAAAGCCTTGTGATTGGATTTCATAAGCAGAATCTGAAAGAAGACTGTCGTATATATATGTATATTTCTGTGTGTATGTGTTTGTACCCCACCATCACTTGAAAACTGATGTGTCTGTGCTTACATCCCCATAAATTAGCAGTTTGGCAAAAGACACCGATAGAATAAGTACTAAGCTTACAAAGAATAAATCTTGGGGTCAATTCGTTCAACTAAACACTGTGCTCAGTCACAGTCACAGGATTGAAACAGGTAAAACAATAGAAAACTATGCCATGTTAATTCTGAGAAACTCCGAGTATCTCTGCTAGTTACAAATATTTATAGAGTAAAAATGCTAAAATTTTTGTATTTCATAGAAAAGGGATTCCTTAAGTGTCTATTTAAATATTCCGTTTGTGTATGAAACAAAGTTATTTTATTTAATTCTTAAGTAAGTATATACGGCTTTCCTCTCTATGTATTTAGAACTGTAGACTATCATGATGCAAAAGCCTTTATTTATAATAGATTTTTAAAAATGTATAAGGGAAATTAACTTAAAAATAGCATTTTAAAGGTGAAATCAATCCTAGTTTAGCCAAAATTAAGTAAAAACAAATGCACATACACACTCATACTGGAAGAAGTAGAATTTTTAAAATGAAACTTTTAGTTGGTTTGCATCTTCAAGCTGATTTGAGATATTTTATGAAATCCCTATGTCATTAATAAAATAACTTGATTTAAAATTACCAGGTGCATATATAACAATTGACAATTGAAATTACAGTTCTAAATCACATATGTACTTACACAAAAATAAAGAAAGTAACATGTTTAAAGAAACTTTCCAGGTTGCTGCAAGACCTGTGAACAAATGTTCAGGTATGGTAACTCTTAGGTCCTTTTTATGATAAATGTAAGCTATTACATATAATATTGGACACTGCTATATTGCAGATAATAACAATGAGTAAGCTTCTCTTTTTTTTTTAATATTGATCTTGATAGATAATTTTGTAGCTGAATAGTTCTATGTCTCTTTCTGACATTAGGAAGACCAAAATGTATTGACTGTCTACCTGTACAAGGCATATCAATGTAAAGTGGCTCCTGAAAATGCTAGGGTATGAAATTGCTCAAAATACGACATCAATAATTTAAGAGGGGTAGTCTGCTTCCTTTGTTATATTTTAGTACAGCATAAATAAGCATATTGGCATGAAATCGCTTTTGTATGCTTTTTCAGGACAATTATATAACTTGCATTCAAAGATTGAAATGATAGAATAACATGGTACAATTCTTGCATACATACTTCTGTACTAATAAATAAATAAATTTTCTTCCAACATCATCATCATTGCTACTATCATCATTACCAATTTAAAACATATTTTTCTATGCTGGCAAGGGTTGGATTGGCATGAAAATAAATATTCATCAAAGTATATTGAAAGATATTGGAATAAAATTCAAATTTACATTGAAAGAAAGAAATTGGTATTTTGAATATTTTAATGTTAATAGGAATTGAAAATCAGTTCAAAATTCACTTATTTGCTTTATGTCTATGCTTGTCAGCTAGTGTAAAAGGTGAAAAAATGCAAAGAGAGAGTGAGAGGAGAGACAGAGAAAGAGAGAGAGAGAGAGAGAGAGAGAGAGAGAGAGAGAGAGAGAGAGAGAGAGAGAAAGAGATAGAGAAAGATGAAGGAAGGGTTAAAGTTAGAGACAAAATACAGAAGCAGACAGAAAAGTGGACAAACTGTAACAGTGAACTATGTGTATGTTTGTATGTATGTGTGTGTGTGTGAGAGAGAGAGAGAGAAACCTTACATATCAAAAATAAAACAAAATTATATTCCACAGCAAATTAATAACAGACATATTAAGTTTATATAATGAATTCAAGATTCTTTCACTTACAGAGATGCTGTCATCATAATTCTAATTAAGAGCACAACAGTGTCAAATGCCTCATTTTAGAAGAACTGAGACATGTACTCTGAAGTAAACACATATCTATCATCCACATGCTCACATACACACCCACACTCTTATACAGTAGTATGTGTGAGTGTGTGTGTGTGTGTGTGTGTGTGTGTGTGTGTGTGTGTGTGTGTGTGTGTGTGTGTAAGGGGATGAAAGAAAGATACAAGCAGAAAGGGTAAAGGAAGTTGAATGTTTAGAATCAAACAAAAACACAGAAAATTGATTTACAGCTCAAATGGAGTATTAGATTTTAACTTCCAAGTATCAAGGAGGAGAACTGATACCATGGATTCCTATTGGGGTTTTCTTTAACTTTATGCATAGATGGTGCTAGTTGTGGAAAGTTATCATGGAAAATAATTAAATCTCAAAGAATTGCTGAACCATTATTGTAACTTAATTGATATTTCATAATTGATTAGAATGTATACAGGAAAGGATTCACAATATAAGCAATGCAAGAAGGCATAAGGAGACCAGTGTTCAATATTTTCCAACATTTCTCCCTTGCCATCCACTAGGACAATACCTTTTCTGTTTTGTCTGCTGGAGCCATGAGAAATGCTTCGATATCATGAAAGGCAAGATATTCCATTATTCAAATAAAGTGGAATAAGTGATATCATAAGTTAGATTTGTGTTATTTCATATACATTTGCTTACACCAATTTAATTCATGTTTATGTACTCACGAAGTACAATACTGCACTTGGTGATCACCGAACCCACAAAAGCTGTAAAGGACTGCCTGTGTTATCTAACAGGCTTAGAAGATTGAGTACATCCAAATAAGGAATAAATAGCATGACAAAAATAAGATGAAGCAAAAGAAGGGGCAAGAAAGACAAACATTGATGACAGTTGACTTTTTCAATAATGTGAATAATATTGTAAGGTATATCAAAATTATAATTCATTTGCAGATAATATTTTAATCAACAGTTTTCTAATAGCTAAAGGTGCCATGCATATCAGCTCTGCAAAAAGAAATCAATTTTCTAAAAGTTAACTAAATTTACAATGCATTATAATGCCATGATTTAACATAAAGACAGTTCTAATTGAGCAATTAACTATTCAGCAACATACCAACTATGACCATTTAATCTTCTATAACATGGATTACGATGTGTCCTTTCCATTTTAATATGGCAGTTTTTTATCTGCAGAAATTTGGCTGCTATTTCTACGAGGTCAAGTACTTGCACAGATGTGTTATCTTTAGCTTATTTAGAATATGTTCTTTGCAGTAGAGACGATCAGATATATAGAAGTTAGACCACAAAACAGTTATGATGTCTTTAGCTATGGAGAAAATTCTGATTTCTGAAAGGGAATAGTAAAAGATTATTGAATCAGCTAATAAAAATTTCTAAGTTTATAAGATGGTGGTGATGATAGAAAAATGAATAAGGAATAGAAAATGGCTAGAACAGTTATGAAGGGTGAATATTTGGAAGCCATAAATAGATAAGATATTAATGAAGAACATTAAAAAGAGGTATGCAAATGACAATTCTGAAATTATATACAGAGATCAAGAAGGTCTTTCATTGCGTGTATCATCTATATATTAACTGATTATCCTTTTCAATTACAGTCATCATATTATGGTCTCTTTTTTACTATCTACTCAAATGTCAGTTTTGATGTGAAATTCGCAGAACTTTTATTATAATTGCATGCAGTCTGTATTCACAAATGATAAAGCAATAGTGGAAAAAATGTTTGTAAATGTAGCATTACAATGATATTTAGTGGAATTTTAAATTGCTGTTCATTTTAATGTAGAAAAATAAAGATTAAACAATGTGTAGTGTGTAGTCTCTGGAGATACAAGGGGTCAAGGCGCAATACATTAAAGTTATCAAGGAGGTAAACTTACCACTAATATAATTCTACTGTCAACTCTTGTAAAAGTTAGTCAAGAAGCGTATCAAAAAAAGAAAAGAAAAAAAAAAGAAAAAAAAAGAAAAAAAAAAGAAATCATTCCTCTGAAGATCTTTATCATAGGATATAATCTGGTCATCAGAGACATTTATTTGAATATTCAGCATATCACCATCATCAACATTGATTTAATATCCACTTTTCCATGCTTGCATGGGTGAGTTGGAATTTACTGAGGCAGATTTTCTATTGTGGATTCCCTTCCTGTCCCCAACCTGTTTCCAATTAAGATAATACGTCCCCATGAATAGATATGTCTTTCAAAGCAGATATTAGAGCTTAATTCAGTCTCTGGTTCATTGGATACTGTCAACCATCCAACCTATGCCAAAATAGAAGATGAGCTAACATATACACACATGATGGGTTTCAATGCGCGCGCGCGCGTGTGTGTGTTAAACAATGCTTTAAACAACATGTTAAACAATACATTGTTAAATGTATGTATGAATTAAATGTTTGAGACAAGTTGTTAATAAGATTATAATTTTTCAAACTTAAAAGTTAAAAGTATTCTCATTTCACGTGCCAAAATTTAATGTGGAAGCAGAGAAAATCAACTTTGAATTTACAGAGATGTATAAACGTAAAGATATACACACATACATATATATGCACACACACACACACACACACACACACACACACACAAATACACACGCACGAACACACACACACACACAATCATGAGTACATTTATGCACTTATAACTCTACGATATCCAATAAAAATTCGCATATATATATACCATAAATCCTTGAGTATAATCAGCATTTTTTCCCAAAAATATATATACATATATATACACACATACATACATTCATTCGTTGAACACTCAATATATATACATTTTCTGTACTTATAGAATGAACTATATCTGAAATTTAAGTTTTTCTGCTTTTATTCTAAACATGTTGTTCATAGAGATAATTTTAACCAACTACGTACATACATACATGTCAATCCTACATAGATTTACTGCAATATTTTGGAGTTTAACGATCTATTATTAATTGATCTCTTAATTACTGTGGGTGTATTCTATGGTATTTATACATCAATTCTCTATATGCATGTAAACACATGCATATATATTAAGTAATATGTATATATATATATATATATATATATATATATATATATATATATATATATACTAAATAAAAATAAATCCACATACACATATGTGTAAATACTAGAAGTAGAATTTTTTTATGAAACTCTTAATTGGTTAACATCTGTAAGCTGATTTAAGATATTTTATGAAATCCCTGTCATTAATAAACACTCATATATATTCATCTATACATATGCACACACACACACACAGATACACAAATGCACACACACAAATGCACACACACACACACACACACACACACACACACACACACATGCATGTACACACACACATATCTGTAATTCATTTTCGATGATAATCTTCATTTTCTCCTTCACTACTCAGAGTTGCTAAGGCTCAGCTTCTAATAATTATCAGGTATTTTTCTCCTTTTGTAAACCAAAAGCATGTCTGTGTGTGTATGTGTGCATGTCTGCATGCTTATGTGTATGTGTGTATCAGAAAATTCTTGTAGATTAACTCTTCCAATTATTATCTTTCATGTACAGTTAAATATATCAATGAGCTTTATATGTTATATGATCTCAGGGATTTCATAATTGAAACAAGAGATCACCATAAAAAAAAAGAAAAAAAGATTGTAGAGATATCAGGTTAAAATTCTTGAAAGTTTTCAGTAAAATATATGAAGAATAGTTGAATAGTTTCTACACTTACAACTTGAATGTATACTTATACAAAGACAAATAAATGCTTCTACCAGAAGCTTCTTCTTGCAGAAGAAAATGCAATCTAATAATAAAAAAAAGCCTTTGTAAAAGAAGAAAAACCTGCGTAAGTATGCAAGAATGAAATACACAATTACTCACTTGAATATATATACACATTCTAATATGCATAGGAAAACACACACACACATACACACAGTTGAATGTATGCAATTGTAAATATATAACAACCAACTTATATACATACATGCTCATATTCATGTAAGAATACAAATACACATACAAAGGAAATAAATATATTCAATTGTAAATTTACATCAACTAACCCCATGTATATATGCAAGTTATATATATTACTCACACACACTGAAACACACACATACACATATACAAAGCAGATGAATATACACAATTGTAAATATACATCAACTGACTCTTTCATTCAATTATTTTTGTCATAAGAAAAGAATCTGATGAAGTAGATAACTTCAATGGAAGCAGAAGACATCTTTTGAAATAAAACTTATCAAGGTTTTCTAAATTCTTAAAAATTAGAATGGAAATAACAATGTCTGTTAATATTTTCCTGAATGAGTGTCAATTCTTCTGATAATTTTCTGAAATAAACAAATTGCATAGGAAATCAAATAAATGAAGAAATAAAGCACTTCAGCTTTTATTTCACAAAAGCAATTAGAAAGAAAATGTAAAAAGCTATTCCAACTGATCATTTTTTTTTTCTCTCAAAGAATCAATAGAAATTGGTTCGGTAAACCCAATTCCATAGAGGAATGTCTTAAAGTAATTAAAGATAGCCTGATATGTGTTCAGAAGAATAAAAGAAAATTACACTACATTTCTTAACATTTAAAATATTGATCAAACATCAAGAACATTGAATTGTTTACTTCACAGAGAATATTCTTCATTTAAACTTGAACATTTTAAGTGACATTAAAAATTACAGTTAAACTCGCATGTTAAAAACATTCAATATTATTCACTTATTATCTCATTTCAGATGGATAGATCTCTGGATTTATAAATGTAAAATAGTAAGGAAGAAGATAGAAAAACTAAATGAATGACTAACAATGAATAAATACATGTAGATTTAACTCTTAATTGCATAACCCTGAGTAAGTTTGCTTAACTATTGAGAATGGGCAGTAGGTTTTCTGAGAATATCTTACAGTTTAGACTGTATTTTAAATCAAGTGGTGCTTTAACTCTTGTTGTCTTAATTCTGTAACATTAGTGTTAAATATTTGCTTTTATAGGTAGAGCATCCAATGATTGTACAAAAGTTTTGAAACTGGAGACATGAGATCCTATCAATTTACATACACATACATGCATACATACATAATACAAACATATATGCATATATATATATATACATACATACACAGCATAAGACGGTGCCATCAACATCAGATGTGCTGGTATAGAGGACTGTTTAAAATTTCCCTTTGCTTCAAAATTGCTGCTCTTGTACCTAAATTAGAAATACTTGTATTTTAATTTTTTCTGGTACTGCTATACAAAAGCTATAACATGCTAATTTAATTAGCAGAGACATCATCTTGAGGTTTGGTGACAATTAGCTCTGGATCTCAAAAGTCTTTCTTATGATTCTTGCAGAGCACAGGATGATACATTTCTGCAGGACAACAGTATGTTACTTGATTCTAATATCTTTCAGCCTCTTAAGTTGCAGCTTGGGGGTTGTGCTAAGTGAACCAATTACCACAGTAACAGTTTTCATTTTTGTGTTTCACAATCTCTTCCTTTCTTAGATAATATCCTGATATTTCTCATGTCTTTTTCCAGTTTCATATGATAGTAAAATGGATTTGAAAGCCATTGTTATCTAAGTGACTGAAGGATATTTGAAATGAGGTATGTACCGTCAACCTGTATAGCAATGCATTCCTGTATTTTGCAAAGATCTTAAGAAAGATTCTTGAGAACTCAGGTGACTTGTTTTTATCAAACTGCAAAACAACATCCCTGCTAGCTAATATAACATGTAATAGCTACACAAAGCCTGATCTTATGCTGTTTTTTTTTACTCTCCTCCTGGATTCAACACATTCTTATGGAGAAATCCCATAAAATTTTACATTTATTGTTCACCATGGATTTACACCAGTGAAGTTTCTATTCAAGAAAGAGGCTTAGGTAAAGATTTATTTATGGAAGGCAAGCAATCATCTATGAATGCCAGTCTCCTCATACTACTGATGTGCTACAAGAAAAAGTAAGCTTGGTACAGGTGTCATTGCAGACATTATTATTATTATTATTATTATTATTATTATTATTAGTTCTTAGTCAAGCTGGTAGAATTGTTAGCATGCTGGGAAAAATGCTAAGTGGCATTTCACCCATCCCTACGTTCTGAGTTCACATTCCACCAAGGTCAACTTTACCTTTCATCCTGTTAGCGGTCGATAAAATAAGTATCAGTTGAGCACTGAACTTGGTGTAATTAACAAGCCCCAGTTCCAAAATTTTCAAGCCTTGTGTAGCTACTACATGTTACATTAGTTAGCAGGGATGCTGTCTTGCAGTTTGGTAAAAACAAGTCACTTGAATTCTCAAGAATCTTTCTTAGGATTCTTGCAAAATACAGGAATGCACTGTTATGCAGGTTGACAGTGCATGCCTCATTTCTAATATTCTTCAGCCACTTAGCAGTTTGGGTACTGTCATTTTCCTCTCTGTTCTTGAAGTTTTCCACTTTCCTGTAACATTTCTGTTATTTCTATCTGCCAGTAGTATTCTTTCTTCACTACATACAATATAGTTTTCAACCCAATATTGCAGTACTAATGGTGTCTTTGGGGTTTAACAATCCTCTTCCTCCTTCCTTTCTTGGTAAGTAAAGCTGTTGATATTACTTTTAAGGTGGTGTGCATTGTGAGCAGCTTCCTAGTTCTATCATAATTCCAGCAACAATGTCCATTCTAGAAAGAGAGCAGAGTATCTTAATACTAGCATAGTTCATGTGTTCATTGCTTTTATAATATTCCTTCTAATCTTTTAAAAAATAACTTCCTAATTTTTCTCCTGTATACTTTGGAGATTTTTCACTCTCATTTTCCTTTCCCTTATCCTATCATCCTGCAGCACACCTAGTCACTCGTATCTCTCATTATTTTTCAGAAATCTAATGATTCTCCCATAGTTTTCATTATGTCCTTACTTACCTTAAACTGTATTCCAATACAGTATCCAGGTCTTTTTCGTTTTTGACATGCAATTCAAGGCTACCCCATATATAACAAGTGCTTTATTTTCACCCTGGTTTGTCAAACACATCTGCAGGCCTGGATTTTGTCAGTATGCTTATCAGAGGGATTAATGCAATGATGAAACGTAATGGAGAGAGCAAGTTTCCTTTGAATATCACTGGGCATATTTTCTCATTTTCTAACAAATCATTTGTGCATGTTAATTCTACCTCCCATGATCTCATTACTTTTTCTGAAAAACTGTTTATCCTCTCATTGACCTCTCCCCACCAGCTGTTGTGAGCCACTTCAAAAGCCAACAATGCAGAACATTATCTTAAGCTTTCTTGTAGTCTTTCCAGTTAATAGCTAAGCTCTTTTTATTTGTACCTCATGCCATAAATATACAACAGATCAACAATTCCCCTTGACTTCTTTGTGCATCCCTTTACTGCTCTCATAATAGTTTCTTCTTCAGAAAGCTAAATACTTCATCAGCTACGAGGCCAGTTAATTTCAAGAGTAATGGTAAGCATGTAATAGGCCTATAAGTATTGACTTTACCTCCCTTTTCTGTATCCTTCTGTATTTGCAGTCTTTATTTTATGTCATCCACATGGGTGTTCCATTTTCTATATAATCAGTAAGAAATGGCTGTGCATGCATGAGATATTTATTATTATTATTATTATTATTATTATTATTAATAATAATAATAATAATAATAATGATGATGATAATAAGAATATTTTGAGTATCATAGTTTGTACACTATATTTTACACTTTAGATAAAAGAAGACAATTGCAGAGGGAATAATGTTACCTAATCAATATATTGATTTAATAACTCCTTGATAGAAATATTTTTGTGGGTAATGGAGAAAAATGTTATTTCCACTCTTAAATTTCTGACTTTGAAATATTTTCAAAGATGCAGTACATATAAAAAAAAACAGGAATGATATACTAGTAAATATGAAATAGATATGAACAAAATATTAAATTTATTCTAGCTGAACAGTTAAATACTTACACATGAATAGTTTCATATCTAATTCTTTTCAGAAAATGACTAAGGAATACAATAGTTTGACTTTTAAAATATAATTTCGTTGGCTAGCATAGCACTAAAATAATTTTGATAATTTTTTTTTTTTTTCAAGGATTTAATATGTAATATAAATAATCTGTGTTTGAACATCTGATAAGTCTAGCGTGACCATGGATTTACATCAAGAAATACTTTCCTAAGGTGCAGGCTGGGACAAGGATTTTTATGGAAAACAAATATTTACCCACATATGCAAGTCTAACCTTTTTTTTCCACCAGTACAAGGGATAGGACATTTGGCACAGGTGTCATTGTAGGCATCACTGTCAGAACACATTGAGTTGCATCCTAACATTCTAATGGTTCTGCCAATCCACTGCCTTGGTTTAGGATTTTGTTAATCAATTTCCAAAAGAGCGAAGGGCAAAGCTAATTTATGATATTCTTCTTTTACTTGTTTCAGTCATTTTGACTGCATCCATGCTGGAGCACCACCTTTTAGTCGAAGAAATTGACCCCAGGACTTATTCTTTATAAGCCTGCACTTATTCCAATGGACTCTTTTGCAGAACTGCTAAGTTACGGGGATGTAAATGCACCAACATCAATTGTCAAGTGATGGTGGTGGGGACAAACACACGCCCACGCACACATGACAGGTTTCTTTCAGTTTCTGTCTCCAAAATTCACTCACGAGGCTTTGGTCAGCCCAAGGCTATAGTAGAAGATACTTGGCCAAGGTATCACACAGTGAGACTGAAACTGGAACCATGTGGTTGAGAAGCAAGCTTCTTACCACACAGCCAAAGATACATTTTAGCTTATTTTACATGAGAGCATGAAAAATCACTAGCAATAAGTTCATCTGATCCAAGAAAACATTTTGGAAGAATAGAACTATAACTTTGTGTATAGCCATGATGAATAAATAGGTAGCAAAAAGCTATTTCGGGTGCAAAATCAGCAAGAGGTTTACTTTCTCATGATGAACTGCTAAAGAACCAAAATATGAATATCTTGCACACTTTTTATATTTTATTTTGTCTATTGAATGAAAATTGTGTGCAAGACAAACTTTTGATGTCGTAAACTAATGCTGTGAGTCACTAAGTTGTAGGTTCTTAGAGAAAATCTACAGGATAGCATGTTTTATATACACATAAATATCTCTTATATTGTCCTTTCAAGAGGACCTGCTTTTAACTAGTAATGCTAATCAAAATAGAACAAAATTTAGAAAACATTGATGGACCAAAGAATAACACTTACAAGTGCTACCCCTACTATACCCAGCATCTATCATCTTAAGGCAAACATATAAAATATGGAGAATTAAAAAAATGATGTCAGACTACATCTTAACTGAAATAAATTAGCAAATAAAAACAACTTTATAATATAGAAACAGAAAACTCCTAAAAGAATATGCATTAGAAATATAACAAAAGGACCATCCATACACAAAAATATTAGCTCTCATAATCCAATGAAAGAAGTATAACAGAATTAAACATTCACTGAACCAACCATACACAGAACAGATGACCCTAACATCACAATGAAAATATGACAACAGAATCAACCATACATATAATGGATCATTCCTCTCAACATAGTGAAAATAACACATCAGATTTGACAACATACAAAAGAACAAGCCATCATAGCAAAACAAAAGCAGACACAAAAATAAATATAAAAGACCAAAAATAAAATAATGAACACACATGAACACATGTGTATTCAACCATTTGAATACCTAACCTCAGGGAAACATAGTTACAACCCACACATTTTGCAACAAACAGAATTATCCCACTTATAAGAATAGAATAAACAGAGAAAACCATGAAGAACATCTAACAGAAATAGTAAACAAAAAAATAAAACTGATCATGACAAAAGCAGTTCTCATAAATCAATGGAAACACCTTCCAAAGTTAATAGTAAACAAATAATGCCAGCTAATAATAGCTAAATATAACCAGATCTCTAAGAAATCCCTTCCATAGAAACAAATCTGAACATCAATGGGTTAAATAACCTAATAGACACAGAACCATTGCTCTATCATGGGAAACTCTATTCAATACTAAAAGGGAAAATTACTTCTCAACTAACCCTGCTGAAATATAGCAGATAGTAGGAGAAAGTACAAATAACAATGTAAAGAAAGGGTCGACATATCTATCCTTACTGAGAAAACTAGAATGGTGGGAATGAGGATAACATAATAAAATAGTAAGTGTAAAAATTGAAAAAAAAAATCATAATTTTGAGTAAAAGGAAGGTACCTTGGAAATGAAAGAAAAAGTTTTTAAAATATGATTCTAGTGAACACATGCCTGATAAAACTAACTGAAAAAAACTTGTTTTTTTTTTTCCAACAGAATCACCTATTTGAAAACTCAGAAAACACTTCGGGTACATCAATGAAAAAATTTATTACATTAGGAAATGTATCAATAAAAATATATTAAAGTATAATCAAGAGAAAATACTAAGGCTAAATATAGAACACAATAAAGATGAACAAGGAGTTAAAGAAGTTACAACTTTTTAGACAAGAGTTTATGTGCTTTCTTTGACTCAATACTTGGCTGGTACTTATTCTATCAACATTGAAAGGATGAAAGGCAAAACGAAATCTGGTTCCATTGGCCAAATAGTTTTCATCTACTCATAACAACTCATTGAATAGTCCTTATTCATCTTAAGTACACCATACAAAACAAAGTTTACAAATGGGGATGCATAAAATACTATATGTATTATAGAAACATAGTATAACCATAAAAGTCACATGTATGTGAGTGCATGAGTATGCGTGTTTGTGTGTATAGCTGGTAAGTGTCAGTCTTACAGAAAATGAATGCACCTATGAAAGAAGATTAAGTACACCTTTTGAAGTTCAATGCTTGGCCTGCAGCTGTAGATTTGGTTGTGGATGCTGCATGTGGATGTAACTGCTTTCCAGGTGATTAATGTTGGTTACTTTCACGTCATACTTCCACATATTTCTGTAGTTTAGATGTGAGGAACCTTTATGTATTGGGTCGGGTACCAGTCTACCATATAACAGTTCTTTTGGAATATGACCACCATATATGCATTAAACATTCCTTAACCATCAAAGTCATGATTGGTGTGGGAAAATAAACTGCCCTGCTAAGTAAATTTGTTTCATTTCTTCTCCAGCCATTTGATCCTCAGTGTTCTGTTGTTACATCAAATGAAACAAATGAAGCATGTGTTCTTGTGAAAAGTACTTTGTCAATGTTTCACTGCTATACAGAAGTGGACAGAGAACACAGACCTCAGACACTAGAGCCTTGATAGATAATCCAAGCTTTTATTCCCTCATACTTTCATAGTAAGTCTTGAGAGAGTAGTAGCTGCTTTGTCAATACATTTATTGATTTTTACATCTTAGGCATCCACTTCATTACCTTTGATCTTAATGCAAGGAAGTGGTGGTGTGTCTTATTTCATGATTTGGGCCTTTTTGCAACTGACTATGTAATAAAATAGGCCTCAAACTTCTGAGAGTTTGTGTGTTAGATTTTGTAACCATTCTTCAGAGTTTAAAGTGTTAGCTGCATCATTAGGAAGTAAAATGCATTTGATGATTACTTATCTTATGTTTGACCTCTTGTGTAACAATAAGGAAAAGCCAGGCATCAAAGCTTAAGTGAATATGTGTAGGCACTACCATTTGAGGACATGAATATGTGTTTCAGGAGCAGTGTGAAAGCTAACAAAACATATCATGCAAAAACACATCCTCACTTGCTTCTTTCCTTCACTCTAAATTATTTGAACATAAATCTTTTACAGCACTCATCACAGCATTGCGAAAAGATCTTATAATGTTTAGCAGCTTTGGTAGATGATCAATGAGTGGTAACATTTTCACTATGCCTCCTCTACTGACGAGGTTAAAAGTTTTGTTGGGACAATGAAGGCCAAATATAATGAAGGCTAAAGTTGACACTTTTTTTAAGCTAACACAGTGGAAAAATATACCATATCTAAGCTGGGATTCTTGGTGCAGGAACAACATAGCGATTCTGAATATACTTGGTGTATGAGTTTCTGAAACTTTTGCATGAGACTACATATTTATAGTAATACTCTTCTGATAAAGGATCGATGGAACAATTGTAAAATTATGTAATAAAATGAATTGCTCACACTGTTTTCCTCGTTAATATTTACATAGACTCTATGGATATTTACAGATTATCAGACATATCTTCAGTAAAACTATCCATTTCTGAAATCATTTCTACTGAAATCATTTCTAAATACCTCAACCTTATCCTCATAACTCTAGTGAATTCCCTCCCCTCACATATTCATGACACCAGCTGTGCTCTTCATCTCTTCAATACTTTTTCCTTTTCTCCCTCACAATGAAGGCCTCTATTTCCTCAATCTTCATCCTGATCCTCAACCTGACACCTCTACCCTCCTCCATTTGGCTGAACTTGTCCTCTCTCTAAATTGTTTCTTGTTTGCAGGTAAAATTTACCATCAGGTCTGGGAGTGACCATGGAAATGAGAATGGACCCCAATTATGTGAACCTGTTCAACAGATATGTTGAGGCCCAAATGTTCTCTCAGTTCAGCGCTCTCATGCCTGAGCTAGATGGTCGTTACATCAATGGCTGTATCAGTTCAACCTCACTTTCCTGTAAACATCTCAGCTCACCTCTCTTTCATCCAGTCCTTCCATCCTGCCCCCATATTCTTCTGTTCTGGCTTCAACAACTCTATCAACATTCTTAACATTTCTGATACTATGTATCACTCCTCTCTTACCACCTCCATGCACTATAAGACCACAGACTTAGATTCTTGCCTCAACTTCTTCTCCCACCAAACTGTCCATTCCTTACTCTTAGTTCCTCCATCTTCACCAGCTCTGTAGGGAAGACCATGACTTCAAGACAGTCTGAACTCATGGCTCACCATTTCAGCCAACAGAAGTACCCCAACCATTATCCCAACCACATTCACATTCACATGTGCCTGATCTGTTGACTGTGCATTTGCTCTCTCTCTCCCTATATCTATCTCACCTTTACTATATCTATCTCCCTATATCTATCTCTCTTTCCTGCTCACCCACAGCCCCTCCGTCCTATTCCTCCAATGCACCATTCTTCAGGATTTCTGCCCATTCCAACCTGACACTTACACTTCCCATCTATTCTTCAACTGACCCCTCCTTCAAATGTACCCATAACATTTGTGACCTTCTGGTCCATAGCTTCTTCCCCATTCCTGGCACCCAACCTGGCTCCTTACTTGCTCCCATCCTTCCTTGCACTTCCACACTTACCCCCACCTCTCTGGCATCTACCATTGCCCCATCTGCATCACTGATTCATAAACCTGCATCTCCAGCAGTGTAATCTATCCTCTGCTCTCTATGTAATATTCTATACATTGATCAAACTGGCTGGCAATTAGCTGATCCATTTGCTGAACATCTCTGGGACATCAGACTTGCCAATGACATCTCAGTCTTGTGTCACTTCAGCTCCTCCAGTCATTTGCAACAACATCAATTTGCATTTGGACTGGCCTTGTACAGAGGCCACCCAGACTCCCACCTCCATTGAGAACAGGAATTTAATTTCTCTCTGCATTCCTCAGTCCCACATGGTCTCAATTCATTGCTCCCCTTCATCTAAACCTGCTTCCACATGCATTTACACAGACCACACAAACCTCACCTTCCACTCCTCCTTTTCTTCTACACTCCTCACATTCTTTACACTATTATACTTAGTACTCACTCCATGCCACTACAGCATATACTTGCACCTATACACATGGACACACACACACACACACACTCACACACACTCCTTCCCACTACACACATACCAGCATCAGTACTCTCCCACATATTGTAACATGTATATAGTCACATGCTCACACTCCCAGTTCCTACCTCCTGTCACTCCTATTTCACCTCATGCCTCTATCCTGGTAGACTACCATAGATTCCCCTACAACACATATATGTCAGATAGCCTCACATACACAAGCACTCTTACACGTACTTACATATGCACAAACACAGAATATACATATACATATCAACTCCATACATAAACACTTTATCCCATAGTCCCATTTAAGAACACCATCTAAACACACTCTCACATACATAGATGCACACAAACACAATAAACACACATAATAAACAAGCACACAACAGTGTCACACACACACATTTTATGCACGAACACACATATGTTCCAGTGCCTTTTACACACACACATCTGATAGCTTCACACACTCCTGCACATACACACACACACACACACACACACACACACACTTTAGCAAGGCTACTGTTATCTCTCTTACCATTCTTCTCTTCAATCCTTTCCTTCCAGTCAATTCAACATGTGCACCCATTAATCCAGACATGTTTTTCTCTCTCTCTCTCTCTCTCCATTTCATTTTTCCATCTCACCATCTCCTTTCTCACTTCGTTGCTTTCTGTAAAAAAGCATATGCTTGAAACATCAAAGACTCTTCCATTTTGCCTGAGCGTCAAACTAATACATCTTGCTTGTTGCTCCCTCACCTGTCTCTGCTTTTTGCTTTTTATACAATTTTGAACCATATAAATATTTTTTTTCATGGTGAAGGCTGGTATATGGGGCTACCCTGGTTTTCTTATCCATAAAGGGTTTAACTTTATGGCTTATCGTCAGATCTCAAGACCTGTTGGCCTATGACCACTTTAAAATATTTTAAAGAGGTCATAGGCCAACAAGCTTTGGGCTCTGACAATACATCATAAAGTTAAACCGTTTATGGACGGGAAACTCAGGGTAACCGCATAAACTGGCTTCCAACAGGAAAAAATATAGACTGCTCTACTTCTTAGAGTGTGCTTCTTCTCTGGGTTTATTCTTTTCTATAAACAATATATATATATTCGAATATTGGGCCTCACCAAGGTGATGACTTCTGACCAAGACCTTTGGAAATATGCTGTGCATGAGAAGACCTGGCAAGCCAAGTGAGACCTAAATCCAAGGCCTCTGCCAGGGGTGTAGCCAGCCCATTTATGCGTACCTTTCCTTCATTGGACACTAAACTCCACTTGCGAAGACCTGTTGAGGCAAGTGAAATCGAAATCCAACTGGGAAGTGGTCAGTGCTAGTGTGTGCATGGTGGTGTGATGTGATATAGTGTTGTGTGATGTGGTGGTGTATGGTGTGGTGGTTATGTATATAAGCTATTAAATGATCAATGTGAACTGATGGCAGGAAATTACTAGGGAAAAAGAGCTATATTACTTGAAAGAGAAGACTGGAGATCCTCAACACTGTCAGTCAAATTCAGTTATAGGTAAGATATTGCTATAAGATAAATTCATGGATAGTTTAAATAAATGAGGTTTGGAAAATTTAGAGTCCAGCGAGATAGTTAATGCTAAAGGATAAGATGAGGGAAAAGGGAATGCTGAGATTCTTATGTATTTAGACATTTAAATTTTAGGGTTCTAGATGCAGAGAAGAAAACTGTAGATATCATATAGTAAACTGTGCATTTGTAAACAGAATTTAGCATTATGTTACAATGTTATGTTAATGGTTATAATCCAATATTGTGTTGTGATTTATGTATATAGGTTAAATATGTACATAAAAAACTAGAAGTTGTTATAAGAAATATAGACAATATTTGCATAGTTTTATTAGCAGATAAATATGTAAAATAATATGAAAAAAATGCAATTTTTACAAAATTCCACATATAGAATTAATGAGGAGAAATAAGTATGTATATATGTACAAGTAATGTATGAACAATATGAATATAGAAAGTAAAAAAATAATGCAAAGGGCTTATCATGGAATATGATAGCCACTCAACTAGAAAGGATGTGGGTAAGAAAAACCATCTGCAGGAAGTTCACAGACATAGGATAAGATAAAATGAAATAAAGTAACATATATGCAAACTTATTCAGTAAAAAGAAAAAAGAAAAGAAAAAGGAAAAAGAAAAGCAATGTCTTGGTTTTGATTGTGCTGATTCAATACTATGGATTAGTTGCTAGAAAAATGAAATTAATAAATAACTAATAATATAGCAAGTACACACATACATATGTGCACACACACAAATAAAAAGAACTATTATATACCAGTAGATGGACACATATATATATACATAAATACACTCACATTTACATATGTACATACATATATGTCTGTGTGTATGAGTATGTACATAATATATACATACATACATATATATATATATATAGATGTACTTACATCTGTATGTGTGTGTGTGTGTGTATATATATATATATATATATATATATATATATAAATACATACATTTGTGCATGTCCATATAAATATACACATGAACACAGTCATACATACATACATACATACATGCATACATACCCACACACGTATGCTTGCACTCAGACACACACACACATACATATATGCATGCATGCATGCATGCATGCATGCATACATACATACATACATACATACATACATAGTACCTCAAATACTAGCATACATTTCAGGAAGGGTAGTTTAATTCCACAGGAAATTGAAAACTCAGGAAATGTCAATAAATGTCACTGATTGCAGCCAATCCACAAATGGTTATGTCACTAATTGTAACATTGGTTACCATAGGTTGTAAACATCCACACAATTTGACAGCATCTATTTATTTCAAGGAGTGCATCAGGCCTACCGTCTTCCCCATTCGATAGTGCCTCTCACACTCACAGAGATGTATATGTTGTGTGTATATATATATA
>NC_068983.1:108500523-108501366 GCF_001194135.2 Octopus bimaculoides
GGTGAGGGGGGAGTTTCCATGGGACCACCCTACTCCACCCTCTCCGATTTCTGTGGAAAAAATCACTTGCAGGATATTAGATGAGATTAGTTGATAGCACAAGAGTAAAAAAAAAAGGGTAAAAACATTATTTCCCACCAAAATCGAGTTGGCTGTTAAACTGTCAAAGGCTTCCTCCAAGTCAACAAAAGCCAAGTACAGAGATTTATCTTTGGTTAGGTATTTCTCCTGCAGTTGCCTTACCAGAAATATAGCATCAGTGGTACTTCTGTTTTGCACAAAACCAAACTGCATCTCATCTAGGCTAACTCCCTCCCTAATTAGTTGGGCTATGATCCTCTCTGTAACTTGCATCACCTAATTCAATAATTTGATACTCTGTAGTTACTTCTATCTAAAGCATCACCTTTCCCCTTGTAGCAGTTGACTATGGTGCTGCTACACCAATCATCCGGTATGACTCCTTCATGAACAACCTGATTTATGATGTGGGTGACAAGACCATAACCCACACCGCCCGATATTTTAAGCATCCCAGTGATTCCTGATAGGCCAGGTGCTTTCCCTGTCTTTGGTATTGTCGATTTGGATAGTTAGTCCCTGTTTATAGATAGATAGATAAGTTGATAGATAGTTAAGTTGATAGATAGATAGCATATATAAATACATATAACATAGATATTGTGTGTATACATATATATATATAAATATATATATATGTATAAAACTTACGTGGTGTTCAATCATATAATAATATAAATAATATATATGTATATGCATATATACATACGTATATGTACATACTTACATCTATACACATATATATATATATATATATATATA
>NC_068983.1:108501491-108502835 GCF_001194135.2 Octopus bimaculoides
TATATATATGCATATGTGGGCACAGGACGTGATGAAACGTGTACGACAAATAAGTATGAAGCACGAGTACATGGAACATGAACTATTCCTTCGAATAATGAAAGACACAAATGGAAAGCAAAACAAACAACATAAAGAATGACCCCACATCAGTTGTTGGCTGTTTTTCTAGTCTCATATTTCAAGCATTTAACAACAATATATGCTTTCGATAAAACAGTTGCTCCTGCAAAGCAAATTAAATAAAATTTTGGATTTTTTGGAGGGTCAAAATTGGTAACATAAACAGGACAGTGTAAACAAACAGGAAGGGTTGCTAAGCCTAAACGAGGTTATGGTGGCAAATGCATAAATCAAAATTGGACAAGAGACAAACAAGAACACGTCTTCTTTGTTCCAGCTACAAGTGAGACAAAGAAAGAATGATGGCTGATGGTTACGTGATAGTCATGTGAGCAAAGGAGGAGGAGTGAGACGGAGAGAGTGACAAAGTAATAGGATAGACTAGTGGGAGAAGAGGAGGTAAAAGAATAAGGGAGAGAAAAAGAGAGTATAATGAAAGAGTAAAAAGATTGTATAGAGTGCGCATCAGAATTATTAAGATAAAACTTACTTGGAAGAGGATGCGTGGTGTTCAATCACAATATAATAAAAATAATATATATATATATATATATATATATATATATATATATATATATATATGCATATATACATATATATATGCATATATACATATAAATATGCATATATACATAGGTATATGTACATACTTCTATATGTATAAATATATATATGCATATGTGGGCACAGGATGTCATGAAACATGTACAACAAAAAAGTACAAAGCACGAGTACATGGAACATGAACTATTCTTTCAAACAATGAAAGACACAAATGGAAAACAAAACAAACAACATAAAAAACAACTCTTCATCAGTTGTTGGCTGCAGATAGATAGATAGATAGATAGATAAATAGATAGCATATATAAATACATATAACATAGATATTGTGTGATGTGTGTGTGTGTATAGAGAGAGATATAGATAGATAGATAGATAGATAGATAGACTGATAGATAGATAGATAGATAGACTGATAGATAGAAAGAAATATATAGAAATAGACAGTCGGTAAGATTGTTAAATTTTTAAACCTGTCCCTGTTTAATAATGTTCCTTTTCGGTGATTTTAAATGTCTTGCCCGCTTACGTTTTGGTATCACGCTATATTTCATGTTGAGAACAATTTAGGTCTTATTAGACACAAGATGTGATCTATTTCTAGCACATTGAATGTCCACGTTAGTGGTCAACGTCATATATAAATGTATATATATA
>NC_068983.1:108502918-108504485 GCF_001194135.2 Octopus bimaculoides
ATATATATATATATAGATAGATAGATAGATAGATAGATAGATAGATAGATAGATAGAATATATAAATACATATAATATAGATATTGTGTATGTAAATACATATTTCTATCTATCTATATTTGTTCGTTTGTTTAATATATTTCTCTATGCTAGTAATAGTTAGATAAGGAAGAATGTGAAGTAGGATCTTTATGGCTGGATGGTCATCTTGTCATCAACCCACACCTGCTCTGTTGACAGGAACCCACATCTGTTGACAGGAAATGTCGATAAACATCACTGATTGCAGCCCAGCTACAAATAGTTATGTCACTGTTTGCATTTCAGCTGTTGAAACACCAGACTCTGCTATAAATTGTGAAGAGTTGCATCGTAATAGTTACAGACAATAAATGTATTTGGTTGATTTCACTTTTTACAAATACAAGAGTTACCGTATATGGAGTGCATTAATGAAGTGATAACAATATGAATTCAGAAAAAAAAAATACAATAAAATATATTAAAGTAAATACAATATAATAAAAAAACAAAAATATGATATATTAAATGAAAATGAATAAGTTTATCAAAGATTTGCTTTCCAACGATTTGGTTAACCACCCTGTTGTACTTAAATGAATAAACCATATGATAAGAATTAGTGAATAAGATAAATAAATGAATGAATAAATAAACATATAAATAGAATGAAAAGTAAGAAGAAAATGAGCAAAAATAAAGAAAAATAAACAAGGGCTTCAATATCAAGATAGGAAGCCAGGTTTGTTGGAAAGGTATCTAGGTGCATAGCAAAGTTAGAGGTATTTAGGTGCATAGCAAAGAGGCCTAATCTTTTGAAACTTCATGTACAGCACATTCAGAAAGACATTGCCATTCCTAGAAGACTGCTAATGGCACCAACATATACATACATACATACACCTCAAATAAATATTCTTAGACACATGCATACAGTTATACACATATCTTCACATACACATGCTTATGCACAAAATATTCATATCAAAATAGTAATTTCATAAATAGTAGAAGTTCATCATTTTGTTTCAATCTATATCATTATTTGCATCTATTTAGACACATCCATATTCATACACATACACACGCAGATGATATTCAGACGTACACATACAATGATACATACTCTGTCAAGCTATCTCATATTCCTAAGAGTTGGGACATATTATATAATTAATAAGGTTATATATTGGGTAAATCGAAATTACATGCTAATAGTGAGTCATCATGTACAGTGTGTGTGTATATGTATGTATACAAACACATACACATACACACACACACATATACATACATACATATGTATATGTGGTGGTTGTCTACTCCTTATGCAGAGTTTGACCACCTCCTGTGCCTACACCTTAGAACCATCATGGCATCTGATGTTGCTTTTTAAACCAGACAATGTTTTGAAAAGACACCCACCAAGAGCTGCATACATACATACATACATATATACATACATACATATATATATATATATATATATATATACACACACACATATATGATATGTATATACAAATATATATGTGGACATATATAT
>NC_068983.1:108504900-108506914 GCF_001194135.2 Octopus bimaculoides
ATATATATATATATATACATATATATATATATATATATATACATATATATATATATATATATATATATATGTATATATATAAACATACACACACACATTATGCACTCGTAAATCTCAGAGTCTGTATTACGATACATATGCTATGAATATTATTAACCTTTATTTATTTCATTTTCCTAGCTGGTAATCCATAGCATTGAACCTGTATAATTCAAACACTGTTAAACTTCTTTGTTTTTACTGTTTAATCTTATGTCTAAATAAATGATTTCAATTTATCTTTCTCTAATTCCTTAGACTTCCTGCAGATGGCTTTTCCAACAAGTATATGATCTCACACGATAAGTTTTTCTCGTTTGATTTTTTTTATTTCTCTTTTTTCTTCTCATAATTTCCCTGTTAATACAGTAAAGTTTGAATATGAAATATTATTTCTTTCTTTTATTTATTAGTTCTATGCTGTATGTCCTCTTAATATCCTATTTTAAATCTATTTTTCAAGCATGTAAATATCAGTTTAAATTTCTTATACTAACTATAAGCTGTTTTAAGCAGTTAATCTATTCTGTTTGTATATACTGTTACTTAACAATATTAAAAAGTAACCATCTGAACAATATCTAATTCTCTTTTACAAACATAATTCAGGACATGGCTTATTTTATTTACTATTCTTTCCTATTCCAACTTTCACAAATCTAAATTTTATATTAAAGTATATGAGTTTAGTTGTCCTTTAATGTTATGTAAACACCATGACACAGACACACACAGACACACACAGACACACATACACACTCCCACATTTATATATATATATATATATATATATATACACACACACACACACATGGAGATTAACTTTAGATTGTTGAACCCATTGAGGATATGGCAAAGGATTGACTAGAGTGGTGACTTACTGTGCTTGAGAAAATCCATCCGTCTCCCACAAAATTTAGGTTCTAAAAACATATCATAAACTCTCTCAGATCTATGTCTAACTTCATCCTCCTGAGCAAAAAAGTAAATAGTTGCATATATATCCTTTTTACTATAAGCACAAGACCTGAAGTTTGTGGGAGGGAGATAGTTGATTGCATCAACCCCAGTACTCAACAGGTACTTAATTTATCGACCCTGAAAGGATGAAAGGCAAAATCAACCTCAGTGGAATTTGAACTCAGAATATAGTGACAGGCGAAATACCGCTATGTATTTTGCCTGGTGTGCTAATGGTTCTGCCAGCTCGTCACTTTACAGCTCAAGAACAATGGTTGCAGGCAAAACTAATAGACAGAATCAGTTGCATCTCCTTGTTCTATGTATGTTGTTCATTATTGTATTAACTGGAGTCCTGCAGAGATGATATTTAACCTATTCTTGTCATTGCTGGAATATGATGTGACAGGGTTAATGTCTATGCCCCAACACCCAATCTTGTACTTGTCACGGCTCATCTTTGTAACACCCATACCTTCTTCACCCTTCTGAATAAAGCACTATTTTCTCACCTGCTGTAATTATATGAGAGCAGAACTGCTCATATTCCACACCATCCTGCCATTTTGTGCTACTAGTTATCCCTCACCTTGGAACCATTTCCCTTGTTACCCATCCTTCATTCTCAACATCATTCCTTACCACTTCATTCTCTACTTAACTCCTTTGTTCTCTGAGCATTCTCTCATATCTACCATCGATTCCGCCACCAAACTATTTTGTCAGTCTCTATATGCACTCCTATGTGCCTCTGACCTCTATGTCATCTCCCTATTTCTGGCCATGAAGGGTGTCAGACTATAGGGTGAAGACATGACCAATTCACTGCATTCATAGCTGTTCCCATCTCCTATAGTCTCTCACTCTTTCATACTCTCACAAATCTACCCATCCATCCTCAATTCTCTGGTCAGATTCTGTTACAATATTCTATCCAAGCCATGATAGAATGATGATGGTGAATATGACATATATATATGTGTGTGTGTGTGTGTGTGTGTGTGTGTGTGTGTGT
>NC_068983.1:108506924-108513711 GCF_001194135.2 Octopus bimaculoides
ATATATATATATATATATATATATATATCACGTGACCGACCAGGCTCTCAGATATTGTTATATATCGCTGGTCACAATGCATTTTGCATTGTTTTAGCCTTCAAATGACACCACCCCACTGGCTAGGTGAATAGACCAACATTCCCCACTGAAAGAGGGATTGGAATAACATGAAAGGAAGTGTTTTAGCCACCCAATCAGGGAATCAAATCCATGATCTAGCAATCATGAGTGCAACAGCGTAACCACTAGGACACAGACAGAGAGATATACACATCTATCTATCTATCTATCCATCTATCTATCTATCTATCAGTCAAGAAAGGAACTTCCAACCAAAACGAAAAACACCTGCTGCAGTCACATTGCGATAGTAGCAATAATAATGATGTATCCAACATGGTAATGATGTTAGAAAATGAAGTTAGCACTGTGACAAATACAACTAAATCTAACGCACACACACACACACACACACACACACACACGTGTGTGTGTACAGCTTTATAAAACTTTAACCAGTTCATTGAAAGTTCATTGCATGAAATTATTTCTATTGTCAGTACAAGGTAAATATGTTCTCTCCTAAATTAGCTGAAACTTTACAAACTTAACTCTACTACTAATTTTTAATATACGTACATACATATATGTTGTGAAATGTTTACTTTCAAGCAATGCCATCAATGTTATGGGAATACTTACAACTTAGATTTCATGTTCATATGTCAATTCAGGTTTATCATATTTCAAACTGCAAATGTTTACTTACCTGAAAAGAAAGAAATATATGAGAATATATTTAATTAAATATTAACAGCAAATTTTTCCCTGAAAAGATTTTAATTATTTCTTCAAATCAACAGCCAACATAGATTTTCTAAATTTACCATTTATCATGTATAATTTATTTTTGGTTAAAAGCCATGATTTTTATATTTGGGAACATATGATAGCCATATTTTTTTATTGTGGTATATTGCATTTTTTTTCTGTATGCTTTAGATATTAAAATCGTTTTGAAAAAGTCTGTCTAAGATATTAACCTAGAATCATCAAGTCTGGTAAAGAATTCTGTTCAAGAAAACACCTGCCTTGGGGCTTCAAATTACTAATATTAAGAATACACATTCTAAGTTTTAAGAATTATCCATCAAGTTGCAGATGCTATCAAGCTTTGATAAATAAATTTTTAAGTGCTCATGTTATGAAATCTCCTCAGATAACAAGCCAGGGAAAGGCAATCAGATTTAAATACTATAAAGCTTCTCTAGATTTTAATCCAATAATATGAACCAATGAGTCATATCTGATAACTTTTCCCTTAGGGGGTACAGACATTAACACAGAAAAATTGCAAATGCATTATATATTTTTTTCGTATTGTTATCTGACGAAGATCTTAATTCACTACACCTACACTTCATAATATTTTTCTGTGTTGTATTAAAATAAAAACAGAAATCACACATACATTATAATTATCATGAGGACTTTATATTTGTTCATATAAAGTCAACAATAACATAACTAATTATGTAGTTGAGATATGTAGCTTCAATGTTACAATATAAATGCTATACCATGCTGGAAGGAACAAAGTAATAGCTGACAGGCTTCTGAAGGTAACAATTAAAAACAGAATGTAGACGTTTTTTAAAGTCAGCTTATTTAAATAATTCAATGTTGTTATAGTAAAGAAACATAGCTGTGAGCTGTGAGATTAAATCAGTATAGAGGAAAATGTTGACAACTAATGGAAGGGTTAAGCTCCTAAGTTCATGACAGTTATAGGCAAGAAAACAGCTGAATAATTGTACAGAATATTTAGAATTTGAATAAAATATGAACTACAAAATACTTCAATCTAGAAATGTTTCAAACAATAACTGAACACCAAATAAGTGTTGGTATATTGAATCATATTCTATATGCCAGAATGTAGAATCATACTGTAAACAAATGAGAAAAAATCATCTCAAATATGTTTAAAATAATAATTGTAGACCACTTTTACTAAATGGTACTAGCCCCTTGGAGTAATGGGTAAGTTTTAGATAAAAAATTACTGAGGACATACTTTTGATTACAATGCCTTTAATTTGAAATTAATGAAGCCAATTAGGAAAAAGACACCTCCAAAGGAGCTGAAATATTTTGCTTACCTGTAATAGATTATATTGTGTAATAGATAAGTAAATAGATAGGATAGATAGATAGATAGATATCTTTTTATTATGGCCACACAGGGCTAAATACAGAAAGTGGACAAAATACAGTGTAGAGCTTTTCTTTTGGGGAAGAAAAAAACCGAAAAAGAAAGGGGAGTAGAATTTCAATCAAAAGGGATCATGAAAAAAAAAAACATGGTTAAGCCGATCGAATGGGATCGTGTATCACAGTCAATGTAAAAGTGGGGAATAGATTAGGTTTATCCATGGAGAGAAAAGCCTACGGAAAAGACCACGGTCACCTCAGGCATTTTTTTTTTTTTAAAGTTACATGAAAGTAAGTACCTTTTCTCTCTTTGTCTCTTTTTGTCTTACATGTTTATGCTTAAACTGATATCATCTTTCGTACTTACCATTCTTGCCACATTTACCCATTTTTTATTGAAACATTCATTCGACAGCACTTTCCTCTCTATTCTCATCCTCCTATTCAAGTGGTACTTGAAAAAGTTGACGAGAGACTGACCAGAGAGGAAAGTGTTTGTTTGTAAACCTTTCAAATGCGTCTACCACATGCATTCTTTTGCCATAGCTATCAGTGTTACGAAAACTGTTTTTCCTTCCTGTTTAAAGGAAGGTGGCAGAACAATATTCATGATAGACTTGGCTGATAAGCGGACTCGTCCTACACACGACAACAGCTGTTCGACGAAGGTCCACATATTTCAGAGATGTGTGTGTGTGAGTGTATGTGTATAACATATTAATATAAACAGCTAGGCACAATGTAATACCATGATAAAAAATTCAGGGATGTTCTGAAAGTAATGTACAAGTGAGCATAATTATTTTATTAACTGCTTTAATTTGATTTACAAATATTAGTAGGGTAAATAATCCTCTCTGCAACTGTCTTACTCAACCTTTTCTCCATCAAGTGATGTATTATACCTTTACTGAAACTATCTTTCAAATCTTTTCAAAAAACGAATCAGGTAAGCACAATGAAAGAAAGAGTTTTCATTTCAAACATTAATTAAAAATACAACTATGTTCAAATTTGATCTTTCCATTATGGACTTTTCATATTTTCTTCACAGGCCTTTATGTTGATTTAAAACAATAATGGCTATCACCTTTACAACAGTTTAATTTCAAAATGACATCACAAAAGCCTTAAAATTTCTGACTAAATGGTTTAGGAACATTATTTTTATAAATCAAACTTAAAATATTAATAAGAAACTATGAAAAATGCTAAATAAAAACAACAGAACTGGCATGTAATATATATATATATATATATATATATATAATTATATATCTATATAGAAAAGATCACAAATAAGGATTAGAAATAACCACAGCTGTTTTGGTAGCATTTTCTTGATGCACTCACAGATTAAATCATAGCATAAATCCACCAACTTCAGGTAAAAGTTTAAACATTTATAAACAGGCGAGGTAAAACCTTGAATATGACCTGTTCAACAACTAGCATGATGAATATATGTGATATTTTAAGAAAGAACAATCAAATTTATAGAGAAAGTGAAGTAAATGAACATTCTAGGTGCAAAGAGGTCAAAACAATCCTATTTTTCAATTTGTTATCTTAATTCGGTTATAGCCCCGACCAGCTGTGAGGAAGGACAGGCCATCCAAAACAACTCAAGGAAGATCAGATAGATAAAACAGACAATGGGGTTACTGAACGACATAAAACTGCCATTATCATTCCACACTAGTACACACATTCAATTTTAGACATATACATTCATTTTCTTTTCACATAAGTACACGCTTTACATGTAAAAACATATCTACCTGTGTATATACATACACAGATGCATACACACATGCTGACAGGGGAGGCAACCACCCCATGACTGACAACATATCTACCTGTGTATGTACATGCAGATGTGCACACATACATGCATGATCCATACATACACAACCCGCATCGTATAGTTACAAATAATATAGAAATATAAACCAAATAATATGATATCAAGTAATAATATAAGAAGTATATATAATATAATAAAAAATACAATCAATAAATCATAGTCATAGAGTTTGTAAGCCATATGCTTCACTATCAAAGATTTCACTATTTGTAGAATAAAGATAGTGGATTAGTATGGTAAGAATGTGTAATAAAGAGGCCTGTGACGTAATGTAACATATAGCTCAAACAATGCCTACAGCCCAAGATAGTATACTGAACTACATTAGAGAATATTGATAAAAAACATTAAGTGATGTTGTCTGAAGTGAATTAGGTAACTGGTTTAAAATATGAAAATGTTTTTCTAATATTATTTTTTTTCTAAGTTCATGAGACTTATTAAGGATATTTCCAATAATTGGGGATAGCAAAAGATGCACCCATACCTATCATTTGAATATGTTGACACATATTTTTATTATCTTCCAGGTAATTTGGAATTTAATTATTTTGTTTTACAATTCATAAATTTTTTCATGAGTGACAACCCTAGCCTTATTACAGTTATTGAATGAAAAAAAAATGACTGTAAAGTTTTTGCTTGAATTTGCATGAAGTGGAACCGATGTAGCTATAAGTGTTTAGTTTGATTATTGCATCACATCTATATATAATATTTTTGGTTAAGCATAAATTATTGAGAAGACATACTCTTTACTCTCTTTCTCTTTTACTTGTTTCAGTCATTTGACTGTGACCATGCCGGAGCACCGCCTTTAGTCGAGCAATCGACCCCAGGACTTATTCTTTGGAAGCCTAGTACTTATTCTATTGGTCTCTTTTGCCGAACCGCTAAGTGAAGGGGACGTAAACACACCACCATCGGTTGTCAAGCAATGTTGGGGGACAAACACAGACACACAAACATATACACACACACACACACATATATATACGACGGGCTTCTTTCAGTTTCCATCTACCAAATCCACTCACAAGGCTTTGGTCAGCCTGAGGCTATAGTAGAAGACACTTGCCCAAGGTGCCACGCAGTGGGACTGAACCAAGAACCATGTGGTTCGTAAGCAAGCTACTTACCACACAGCCACTCCTATGCCTATAGAAATTTTTGTTTAAAATTACATAATTTAGGAGATGTATGGCCATTAGTGCTATGAGCATTATTCAAAGATGGTATGGAATTTTGACTATTGCTAAATATGATAGGATTATCCAAATTATTTAGGGTTGCATAAGAGGCATTGGGATTATCGCTACCAGCAATAAATCTATGAGAGTTAAAACAATTATCTTGATCACTAATGATTACAAAATGGTTTCTAGATTTGCTAAGGCTAAAAAGAAAATGTTTATTGAAAATATGGTTATATTTGCTAGATGAGGGAAGTTTTTCTCTGAAGAAACAAACAGCTCTTCAGAAAGTTTCGTAATAATATTGGTTCCTCAAGGTAGGTTAAACTATGTAAGTTCTGACGGCTATAATATATATATATATATATATATAATAACATTAGGGACCAAATCCAAAATTGCTATCTTTATCTTATGATATTTACTTTGTTTTATATTATACTCATTTATTGTGCTTTTAATTATTAATTTTTCTATATGTGATAGTGGATTTTCATCGATGAGTTCTTGAAACTTGGTTCTTTTCCCTAAAACTATATATTTATATATATATATATATATAATATAATACAGGATAAAATCTTTATAAGAATTTATCAAGTAGTCAGCGTGAAAAAACCCCATAAGGAAAAAAACTCATTGTTTTTTTCCCATAAATATATATAATTTATATAAGGGCATTAACTATATAGTAATGCCTCACGCTTAGAGGGACTAAATATATATATATATATACATGCAAACAAGAAGAAAGCAAAGACTGAAAAATTTCAGATTTTGATATCTAAGAATAAGCATGTAGATATTTATTTATGTATTAATAGATCAAACTTACATACAGAACAAACGACAGAAAAAATTAAAGGGGAGTTCAGAGACTCATCAGAGTTCAGAGACTCATCATAATGTTGTTAGATGTAGTTCACCAAAATATACAACCAGAAATGGAAACATTTAAACATTGGATAAATCGAGCCTCCATCATCAAGGTAGAAGAAAATTTTGCATTTCAGATCATGATGCAGAGATCTGAAATGTAGGATTTTTTTCTACCCTGATAATGGGGACTCAATATATTCAATGTTTATTTGCTTCCATTACTAGCTGCATATTTTGGTGAGCTACATCTACCAATATAGTGATAAATCTGTAAGTTTGGTCTATTAATATATAATATCTATATGTTTATCTGAAGTTCTGGTGTCTTTGCTTTCTTTTTGGTTGCATGTATACATACATACATATCTTTTGCATATCAAACCCAAGTTATATTTAATTTGTTTATCCACATAATTGACTCCATATCTGCTCACTTGGATTCCTCTTATAACCATTCTTTACCCCATGGAAGTGGTCCCTTATAAAGACATTGGAGTCTAAGTTTGAATTACTTGAGCACTATTAAATATTTTCTATCTAATATTAGTTCCTCAAGGTGGATTAAATCATGCAAGTTCTGACGGCTATGATATATATATATATGTATGTATATATATATATATATATATAT
>NC_068983.1:108513721-108514758 GCF_001194135.2 Octopus bimaculoides
TCTCTCTCGCTCTCTCTCTCTCTCTCTCTCTCTCTCTCTCTCTCTCTGTATATATATATATATATATATATATATATATATATACATATGATGGACTTCTTTCAGTTCCTATCCAAAATCTACTCACAAGGCTTTGGTTGGCTTGGGGGCTATAGTAGTAGATACCTTCCCAAGATACTGCACAGTGGCACTGAATATAAAACCATGATTCAGAAGCAAACATCTTCCCACACAACCATGCATGCATAAAGTATTTTGTCATAGCAATGTATCTTAAATTGCAATTTTAAAATATTTCAGTTTGAATAAATATATGTTGAGATAATATATGAGTGAAAGTTACTGGAACGCATTCAGTATTTTTGTTTCTTTTTGCAAGGATTGTAGTGAAATAGAATTCAAATTGAGTTGCGTTCAGTACTCGAATTTGTAATATCTTTAGTTTCAGTAGATGAGGTTTTCGGAGGAAAAGTTTTGAAAAACGTATTCTTTTGTTATTTCATAGATGCCAAATCCATGTCAGTGATTTATACTTTGTAGCACTAAACTGAAATGAAGTTTACTAAATTTGGATTGTTAGGAAATATGTTCCAGTATGCTGCATACATATAGGAAATCTGGCGTATTTTTTTTCATTGGAGAAAATTCTTCATAATTTGGAAAATAAAAATTTTACAATTTGTTTAAAATATCTTCTAAACAGAACAGTAGCTTTTTCCATACCCAACAATTTCTGGATTGCTTTGAAATTGTGTTTTTTAAAATTAGATTCCGTTAGTAAAGCTTCAAATCTATTCTTGCTTATTTGTCTATTAGTGTACAGGTGGATGATTGTGAAAATGAGATAAAAACTTGTCAACAGTTTCTACTAAATTAAACTTCCCAAAATAAACTCTCAAAGATGAAATGAAAGAAAGATGAAAGAAACGAAGAGTCTATGTCAAATATATGAGTTTTATAATATATATAAATATACACCCACATGTGCATATATATATATATACATACATATATATATATATATATATATATATATA
>NC_068983.1:108515807-108529263 GCF_001194135.2 Octopus bimaculoides
ATATATATATATATATATATATATATATAGATAGATAGATAGATAGATAGATAATTGCTACATCACACAGAAATTAAGGTCTTATATTAAGCAGATCCAGACATGTGTGAGTTTGAATGTGCCGTTTAATCCTGTGAGACCACAATTAAGTATGGTTTGTTTCTCTTGAGCTATTATGATTTCCTTTTTAGTTGCAAAACATTTTCAAGTAAAATTAGAAGTAGAGTTAAAATAGTTGTTAGGATGAATTGGTGAAAAAGAAGTATAGGGTGGAGAATTGATGTGGTCACAAAAACGATGGAGTGTGTGTAGCTTAAGGAGAAGTTAAGGTAAAACTGTTTAATATAATCAATATGTATAAATGACTTTTGTTTACTTTTGCAGATGGTTTATGCATATATGCATGAAGAGTTCCATGCCAAAATGCAAAACAAGGTAAACATGTTTTGAATTATGCTATACTCCAAATAAATAAATATTATTCAATTAATTAAGTAGCTGATTAATGCATTATATGCAAATAATGATGGATATTAATATTATATCCTGACAAGTTACTTCTCTATATAGTAATTTGGATAAAAATTTTTCTAGACAGTCAAAAATTTCTGGTACATCCATTATAAAAAAAAATCATCTCAAAACTTATTTGTATAAATATTCCATATAATTTTTTGGTTTATTTAAGGGAGCAATAGACTATTTCCTTATTTTCTTAACCTGAGGCTTTCATATAAATAACTGTAGGATTATGTATATTATTTGTTTCAGGCAACATACTGTTGAGTTATCTCTTCTTACAAGCTTTTGTCATCAAACAAGGTATAAGCAAATATTCCACTTTAGCAATTATAACCTCATCAATTTGGCTGTTTCTTTTAAGAAGAAATAACAAATTTTCATTTTTAAAATTTTTATTGTTCTAATTTTGTTATTAAGAAATCAAAATAGATCAGCCTGGTATATACATTTTCTCAAAGACACTCATGGTGTTATTCTTTTCTCATTTCCCCATTTTCTTTTATCTGTTTGGCTAACTTAGGCTGATGCTTGACAATTTTTTTTTTTTTTTACATCAGATTCAATTCAGGATCTGCCAAACCTTTTAAACCTTGGTTTTGAAGTATGGTGTCCATTCTGATAGATTTAGTCTTAATGGAACTATTGAAGTGTCTTTTGTAATGTAGAGCCTGCTCATTATTACTGTCTTGTATTCACATATAACACCCACTGCTGAACAACAAGCCTTTATTGTTGTGTACATAACTTCATTAATTTATCTTTAAATTGTACTTGCATCTCTGGTTTTGCTCACATTATCCACAACTTCCAATCAATGCATATCAGAGTATATTCAAGCACATTTTTGTTTGTGTTTTCACCATCCCAGGAAAGCCAATGTACACAAATAAAATATGTTTATATCTAAATGAATTCTGTATTGTCAATGAAATTAACTTAAAAGTTAAGGCTAGGTAACAACAATACTACTTCTTTTGAAGATAATAAAATTATAGATAATTATTCTTAGAAAATAAGTAAAATGGAAGGTAGTAATATGATTACATGCCAGAGCAGATACTCTCTGTCGGAAGGTTAATAACAATTATTGCTGAGAAAACATTAGTGATATTTGAAATAGCAGTAGGAGATCTGAAGAATAAATAGTCTCAAATTCACTTTAAATGTTGAAAGGAAGCAAGACATGAATGAATGGAACTTTCCAAAAGAAGTGAAGTGTGAAAGGTTATTAGTAATGAATTTTGAAAGAGAAACATTACAGTTACCATTAACATGTACTAATATGGCATGTTTCGAGGCAATGTAATATGGCATATGTCCAAACTTAGTAATTCTTTGAACATCTTGGCATAATACAAAAAGCAAGCAAAGGGAAATGAGTACACTCTATAGAATTACTTCTGCCACATAAATGTAGGGAATATGTCAACATCTTTTCCTGAACTGAGACTTTACATACATTTGGTTGGGAAGTAATAAGGTTGAAACATTTAAAAATAAGTTATCACTTACACAACAGTCTGGTGAACAAAAGATATGTAATAAAATAACGTTAATGCTAATTAAACTTGGATATTTCTCATGGATACTTTGAAATATTTTCAGTATCTGCAGAGCTAACATATTCCACTAAGAACAATCGTTGAATAATGAAAGTGTACAATAGAATGAATTCAATGTAAAATATTAAAATAAGTAATCTTTTGGGGTAACTATAGGAAAAGTTCTTCGCTAATAGTAAAATACTATATGTTGTATTTATTGATATGGAGAAGGTTTTTGATTGAGAAACATGCTCTGTAGTTTGGTGATCACTAAGAAAACTTAGCATGAACACATGGCTTGTAAGAGTAATTGATAGCAGCAGCAAAGCAAAAGTTAGCTATGACTTCAGTGAGAAAATTAGCATGCAGATTAGTGTTCATCAGGGCTTGGCTTGCAACCTAAACCTGTTTATTATAACTTTCCAGGCGTAATAATATATTTAAAAAAAAAACTCTTTTAATGACTGGTTGTTCGTGGGAATATCAATATGTTGATGACATAGATCTCATAGCTAAATCTTTAAAGAATTACAGGAGAAATTTCAGATGAGGAAGCAACATGTAGAATTGAGAGGTCTCAAAGTCATCTTGATCTGACAAGAAAGCTTTGCAGTGAAGAAAGTAAGAATCCACAGTCATTAGGCAGTTGGTTATACCAAGTATGCAAAAAAGGAGTATATAGGATGCTACTGCTTACCAAATACAAACAATGGCTCACAAGAAATGCATGAGATCACAGGTAGGATTTAACCAATGCACAGGAGTGGTTAGCAGTAGAAGCACTAATGAAATAAATTTTTTTTAAATAGTCAGAAAGCTTGCCTAAGGAAACACTTACCAATGCCATACAATGGTACTGAACATGGAACCACATGTAAAATGAACTTCTTCACCACACTGTCATGCCTATAGACACACATGTGCATATATATATATATATATATATATATATATATATGTATGTATGTATGTATACGTATCATCAGTAGTTGGTCAACACTACATGAGCAACCTGCCTTTGTACATGGTTTTTCAGTAATAACTAATAATGCTTGACACTAGGTGCACAGCACAGCTGAGTGAAACCTTTATGTTATATATATTGAATAATTTCCTGTATATATGGGCCTGCATAAAGTATTTATCCCATGATCTAAAGAAGGCCCTTCTCATACAGGTTTTCATGTTGAGCGAGAAAGGGAGGGAAAACCAGATAACTTTTCAGTGATGCTTCCTGTAGTGGGTGTTAGGGGTTGGCATATAAATGATGCAGTCTTTAAGCCCACTGGCTACCAGCATCTTGACATAAAAGGAGACCACTGCATCATAGACATCTTTATTGAAGGATAAGTATAAGATCTTTCTATTGAAATGCTTTATAATGTTTTTAAACAATGTAGGTGGGAGGCATGATAGTGGTGTTGTTGTACAACAGCATGTTATTTGTTTTGCTGTTAGGCCTTTATGAACCTGTATCTAAATTGATCATTGCCTTCAAGAAATTTGCAGTAGTAAGGCTGAAGAAGTTAAGAGTGTGGATAAGGTCTTTTTTTCCTCGAACCTACTCAGAGTGTGCCTGCTCTTGCCTCTAAAGATGGCTAAAACATCATCTCCATGCAGGTCAAAGAAGGATAATGGATTTCTTACCAAGGGTGTCAAGTATAAAATGACCTATCAGGTCACAGATATCTATGCAGTCGAATACCTCAATGACCATGTTGGAGAAGCCTTCAAAGTCTGATCATTTGATGCAGGTCAGACATTTATCAAACAGCAGGGTTTTTCTGGCAAGCATTATTACATCTATATTTCCATAACAAATTTTGATACAGCTTAATAAAATGAATAGCCCTACTTGACAACTCTTTTAATAAAGCTGGGTGTTTATTCTGTACCCTGATTTGCCTTAAACCCCAAGATTGCTTCATTTGTGTTTCAACCTTAAGAAAAGATGATATGTTTGGAAATGCAACCCAAAGAGGTGGGTAAGCATCATCCATGGCTAAAAATGGGGTTGGGAGATAACAAACAAGTAGTGTGAGGGAAAGTTGAAAAGAATTTTCATGAGACAATTTCTGCAGCATATATTTTTCTCTGTCAGGGTGTATATGAAAATGTTAAATATGTTTGCACAAGCCTATATTTCATTCAGTGCCACTTAGTAATACTTCTAATTAATCCATTCTAACTTGGTAAAGCTTTGCACACATCAGCAAATGTACCATTTGCTGGTACATAATAACAACTTGTTCTTAGTAGCTATGAAGGGCAACTTCGCAACTGTAGCTGATGACACACAAAAATGAAGAAATGCATGTGTCCTACAGTCTTCTGACACCATTCACAGCCTAATGAAGTGTTTCCACATATTCTCTGTAAGGAAGAGTTTTATTAAGAGAGAATTTCTGCAGCATATGTTTTTCCATGTCCATGTGTACATGAGCAATACTTGGATTGGATTTATAAATATTTCAATACATCATTATGCGTGTTTCCACAAATCACAAGCTTAAGGTCATAGTCTGTTTTCCTGGGATACTCACAGTCCTTCCATACTACAGACTGCATTGTAATCATCCCAGGAATACGGACTATGATCTTAAGAAGCATATGATTTGTGGAAACGCAAATAGCAATGCAGTAAAATATTGTTAAATTCCATCCAAGGATTATCATTATTATTACTATATATATATATATATATATATATTTATATATATATACATGCACACAAATATACAAATTCCTTAGCTTACTGCTGTTCCTGCCATAAGAAACAGTGTACTCAGTGCTGAGCGGTTGTGCAACACCTTATTACCTTATAGGAATCTTCATTTTAATCTTTGTACCTGCTTAATGCTTTATTCTGAATTATACGTATATTGAGTTCTAACAAGTTATTAGAATCACTATGCTTTAGCGAAATCATAAAATATATACACACATACAGATATACATGCATACACACATGCATACATGCAGACATACCTACCTACATACATACATACATACATACATACATACATACATACATATACATGTACACCTATTGATTAACTTTGCTTATATGAACTTAGGCTTGATAAAACAAGAACCAAATATGAATTCATAGTAATTAAATTAAATATAATCCTGTAATATTTGTAGCTTTCAGCTAAAGTTAGATATCACTACCACTATCTTTGATGCATTGATGCAGCAGAATTGAAAGAGCATACATCCTGAATCATTCATTTAGAAATGACTTTTAATTGTCATCACATACCATATGTTTCTGAATCTAGTCTAGTTTAACCTATGGTTGAGATTTTAGTGTCAAGCAAAAAAGGAGAGGGGATAGAAAGAAAAATTCCCTTTGGAATACTCATCTGATAGAAGTGGGGTTAATGTTTATAATTCCTAAACTTGTCTGCTTATGCAGAATTGTTTGGTTATTTATTTGTAATGTATTTGCATATTATTAGATCTACATTTTGCAAGTAGTGACTACTGGTAAAAGCCTCCTGATAGTCAAACTTTCTCCTACTACAATTTTGTTCTTATGGCTTTGTTAATCAACAATTCATCATTGTAACCATATGAGACTGTGCAGTACCCCTTATGTTCTTTCGCAAGTTGGTTGCTTTTTATCCATTGGGATATTCTTGAAGTTGAGATAATTGTCATCATCATCATTTTCTTCTTTTTCTTCTTCTCCACTCATCCCACCCATCACCACTATTTCCATCATCATGCATTATGTGACTATGAAATGAGGTGGATGATGGGATAGTTATATGCCCAGTGGGAAGTGTTGGTTGCAAAATATTAACATCACAATCATTATTCACATTTATTATTCATTTGATATCTCATCAGATTTATCTAATTGATTCTGTGATAATTCTGTGCATATATTCTCAGAATACATGCATATTTACCAATATGCACAAAAGTTGTATAACTATGCAAAACAATTATCAGAAGGAAACTATAATTATGAAATTAAAATTGTACTTTAAAAAAATGAGTAACTCTTTAGTTAATGCAGCTTTTCCTATATATTTTATATCGTTTTGTTCAGAAGATTATTAACAAACAGAAATCAGTTAATATAAGTGCTGTATGATAATTGTATGTTAAAAGCACGTTGGCTTATAAACAGCATTATTGAGATTAATTCAAAATATAGAGATACATCCAACATTGCAAGCCAGTTTGAATCTCATTCAAAAACCATCAACTTTACTTATTTAGTTGACTAAAGTATGAATGCCACTCAATGCTTCACATTTACATTTTCCTTTCTCTGTAAATATATAGACTTACTCCTGAGATACAAATTATCATGGTTTTGTAATAGCATAACAAATAAAGCAAATGAAATTTAAAAGATAAACTGTATTCTTAATAAAATAGTGTATGTTAATGGTTTATATTTGTGTACATTTAAAAGAAAGTCAGTAATATCATAAATAAGACATCATCCTTATGTAGACTGGCTGACAGATAAGAAAAATTGATAAACATATCGTAAGATACTACTGGAAGCTTTTCATCAATTAAAAAAATGATCCACTTCACAACTGTTCATTGAATCAAAGTCAGGATATTATATCTTCCTTTCAAACTCTGTAATATTAAACATTACAAATAATTCTAAACATAAAATGCTACAGCTTTTTCTAAAGGACCGAATTAGTTACATTTTATATGATACTTGCAGCAATATCAATAAGATGTATCAATATGTTAAGTAAAACACTATCTTTTAATATGAATAATACTGCTATTTGTGGCCCTTTGGCTACATATTTCCAATGAAAACGTCTATCACAGTTTAATAAATGCAATATTCTACTTTGTGTAACACTTGTCCAATTTCATTCCCCCAGTCGCATAATTTTAAGTCTTCTTTCTTTACTAATTCACAAATTTCTATCCTTTCTTTTTACAACAGATGCCAATAAAGATAGTAATCCCATCAGTATTGTTCTCATAATTAATTCTCATCTTATTAAACCTCTCCTACAATTTATAGAGCTTTTACTTTTTTGTAAGAATATTTCTTACAAAGCTCAAAATAACAAAAGCTAGCTTAATTTTTAAAATACAAACTGAAATTTGGCTAATGATTGTATTTTTATACCCATTCTATCTCATACTCATTCTCACTGCTTTGTTTGCCCTATTCCATCTTTACAAATGCAGGAGAATTTTTTGGACATTCAGCTAATATTTTATATTGTTGAATAAATGAGGTTTCACAGTTGGACACTTACTAAATACATAATTCTTAAAATATGATAGAACCAGTGACCTGAGAATGAAATTTGCTTAGTGGGTGCAATCCCAAGTCCAAAGTTTTTTACAAAAAAAAGTGGAATTTTTCAATGTTAATACTTATACAAATGCAGGTATTATAACAATTTTTATTATTATTATTAGGGTCAGCCAAAATGTTCATAGGCTGAACAAGATACTGTCATGGAATGTGACCAAATGAAGTTCATTTTTTAACATAGCTCCTCTTACTGTCCACACACTTCCATCAGTGTAGCAGTGCTTGGATCACATTAGTGAAGACACTATCTTGTCAGTCAAAAAAGTCATCAACACCTGATAAGACGACATCATCACAGTGATACTGGTGCCCAGCCAAGTGTTTTCTCATATTGGGAAACATGTCACTAAAATAGGAAGGGTCATCAACCAGTTCAAAGCTAGTCACTCACAGCAGCCATTGAAACCAAGGACTTGCATGCTGAAGCATTGTCCTAATGAAACAAGACACCCTTCATCAGTTTTTCTGGGCATCTGGTCTTGATACCCTTTTGTAACTACCTTAGCAAGTTGGCATAGAACATTCCATTGATGGTGTGATCATTTTGAAGATAGTCAATAAACACAGTGAGAAGTCTTGAAATTACAGCAAGCAAGTTTCAACAGCTCTTCATTGCCAGCCTATGAAATATTCAGCCCACTCTCATACATGTGTAGAAGTGGTTCGAATTTTAATAAAACATTTTCTATACTCGATCGTTTTGGCAAGGAAACTTTGCATAAATATATGCAAAGCATTTTTCTTGCAAAAGTTTTTATGCACACACGCACATTACGATACAGTGTGTTGGGTGGTGCTGAAGGGTTTGTGGTACAAAACTGGGTCTTCAAACAACGAAGTGTGCTGAACATTCTCTCGACTGATGCACAAAAAAAAATAAGCTAGTTCTCTGATGCAGTTCAGTGTCCTGATACAGTTAAGTGTCCTGATGCAATGTAGTGCTCAGATGCAGCTTAGTGCCCCGATGCAGTTAAGTGTACATGGAGAAATGGGAACTTCCTGGAAAGTCCAAGGATGGAGAATTGCTGCAAAAGCCCAAGGAGACTTCCTGGAAAAGTCCAAGGATATTTCTTTCCTGGAACAGACCAATTGGAGACATGGAGACATCTTGGAAAAATCAATGGCAATACGAAAAAGTCTATGGAGACTTCCTGAAAAAGTTCATAGAGACAAAATTACAAAGCAGTGCTCCAGCATGGCTGCAGTAAAATGACACACACACAGTGTGAGACAGACAGATTGAAAATTTGCACAGAAGCAATTAGAAAAAGATCACATAGAAGTGGCTGTGGTGGCAACATTGGCATAAGATGTGTACTGCATTGGCTGATGTTGCTTGTCTGAATTGTGCATCTTGTCCCAGGTAAATGAGCAAAATTACAGTTACTGAGATGCATAGTTTCTTGTATTGAGAAAAATGGCATATTTTGTGGTTCCATGCATTCATAGATTTTACTTTATTTACAGTTGGAAGATTCATCATGGAGCTGTGAAGTATAAATTCAGACTGAAATGGACAGTGGTTGGAAGAAAGGTGCGATTCCTCACTAATTAGAGGAGTAATAGTGGTTATGGTAGTAGTATGATAATGATGAGGATGATAGGTCAATTGTAGTATTAAGAGAAAATGAAGAATGTGGATAACTGGACAGTGAATGGCTTTTCATTGTGGAATTTAATAGGTCATCAATTGTGGTAGTTTTGAGGAGTGGCTGCTGATCATGTTGCTGCTGCTGCTATATACACTCATATATATATATCACACTATCACACATCAAAGTTTATATAATATACATGTGTGTGTGTGTGCTTTGTCTGAATTTTATAGTGTTAATTATCCATCACAGCTGGTCCTACCATTGATTTCATGTGAAATTATATAATGGAGTGTTAAGCAACAAACCAGTTATATAATATACACTTGTCAGAGATAGCCAAATATAGATACATATTCTTTTAGTTTTGATGCTAATGATGTTTTAGTTCAGTAGTATATCTTTCTAGAATTCCTTTGGGAATTTTATGGCCAACTTCATCAGTTAACATTTTGGACATTTTTTATTTATTTATTTTTGTCCTTGGATCTTGTGGTTTTTGTTACAGTTTACAATTTCGTTCCAGTTGTTTTGAAATTTGGTATATAGATTAAGTTTTGTATACTAGCTATGAAAATGAAATTCAGTTTTCCTATAAATCCATAATAAGGAAGTTATTAGCCTTTAAAATTTGCAAAATTTGGGTATTTTAGCCAATCAGAAACAAGTATTTTACACATCACCATGCCAAAAAATGCAGTTTCCATAGTAGCCAAAGAAGCTGTGCATGTGCACAAAATGGAGAAGGAGATACGAGAAAGATAATCTTCTACTGTTGGAGTATATGTATGTGTGTGTATGCGTGTACATGTGAAGTGTGTGAATGTATGTGAATATTGTCAAGTGTATTAATTTGATTTACCATCCATATTTATATATAAAACACTACAATTAGCCATAATTTTTGATGGCATGGAGCCAGCTAGATTGTCTTATAAAATCCTAAAGAGTATTGCAAACTTTCATTCTTGAATTTTTTAACTAATAAATGTCTATTTTAAACACTGCTTTGACTGTTATTTCTAGCAACTCCTGTTGGTTTGTTCGTTCATAGCTTTTAAGTATTTAATTTGATTGCGAATGTTTTAATATTAACTTCATTCATGTATATTTTAATGTTTTGACTTATTTCTAACAATGTTTTGACATGCTGATGTCTCCCCACTCCCCGCCGATGATTGAAGAGGCAGTGAGTGTGCTGTTTTTTGATTGGCTGAAAATTCTAAAAATGATCAAACTTTGAATTCTGGTAACATTTTTGCAAAATTTTTCTGGAATAAATGAATAGGAAATTTTAAAAAAATATAATTGTAAACAGTGATAAAAGCCACAAGGATCCTTGTCTTTTGTTCTTGTTTTAAGAAGAAACCTAACTTCAAGCAACTTCTTACAGATTAATTTTTAGATACTATGTTTTGAACCAGACGAAGTATGTAGGGGTACAAATTTTAATTCTGCAGACCCCGCAAAATTTTAGTAGGGTGCAAGCATACCACCTGCATCCCCTGTTCCTGGGGCCCTTAAATAGAACCTGTTCTCAAAATAGCTGATAAAACAATTGAGTATAATTCCAAATTCTTGTATTGTTGTCTGAGTACTCAAAAGATCTTGTTGAATAGATGAATATATGATCAGTTAGTCATGGGTTTTACCCACCAGTTCACAGGAGCATGATTAGATCGAATAGTATAAAGAACTCATTGAGCAAAGTATGAGTGTCAATACGTTTGATCAAAATCACTGTGTCAGGCAAAATACATTTAGCTTCACTTGTGAGATATGTTAGGGAGAAAATTTGTATGTGAGAGCTCCTTATATACTGATATATAGTCTGAGAAACAAATACATAGAAGAGAAGAGAGATATCTACTCTGGAAGTGGCAAGAGAGGGGATGAGAAACAGATGAAAGTTACATGGTAGCAGGAGCTGTGCTTTTGATGGTGATGTTGATGATGCTGGTGATAATGATGGAGACAGTAAAAAGGTGTTGATATTACTTTGCCTCTATCAATTTAGCTATCTTTCAGTCCTGTTGTACATCTGTCCTTCTGTCGACTCATCTATATATAACTAGCTCTCCTTTATATATAAATTTAGTCCTTGATGTGCCCTCAGATGAAACAAAATATATTTTGACAGATGTATTGTTTTTGGTAAAGCATAAGATTAGTTAAATATTTAACCATATATTAAAATTTATGTTTATACACTATTACAGGAGCATGTTAGTTTTATATTCTCCATTGAATGATATAGGTTAGTACTGACAGACTTTATTTTTCAAATGATTATATCATGTGTTGTACAGTTTTAATATTGAGTTGTAGATATATAGTTTTTTTTATAGATATTTTTCAGAGAAGATATACTGAATTATATAGGTTAAAAGAATTCATACTCTTGCCTTTAGTTTTGGGTTTTACTCTTTCAAGCTGACATTATCTCAGATACCATATTCATATTCCACAATACATGTGACACAAGATATATGAAGAAACCAACAGCACTATATCATCTAAATATTCTCTTATCTTAAACCTGATTACTTTTCAAAGTTAAGCTGATAACATCAATCTTTTATGCTGATAAAAATCACACTTTTACAGTAACATACAATAAGGGCAAGAATGTAACAAAACACACACTAAAAATATAAACAAAATGTTATTTATCATTCTTGATATAGTTCAAATAAAATTCATTTTAGTGATTTAACAAAAAATTTTTTTCATAAAGTTTTATACACCATTTTGTTTTCATAGTGAAATATTTTATCTTAAAATAGTTGCAAACATCCAACGAATACCAGAGATATGAATGTTGTAGCTGAACATTAGAATGAAGCCAAAAGAAAAGAGAAATCAGTTGCTGGGGTGAGGTCAGTGAGTAATGATAATCTAACAATGATAATAATGTTTAGAAGTTTAGACAATACTTATAAATTTTTTTTAATAACTTTACTTGCACACACACACACACACACACACACACACACACACATATATATATATGTATATATATATATATATACATATAATACAAATAATATATGAGTATATGCACATATACATACATATATATATATATGTATATATGTATATGTATCCTAAAATAACTAATCTGAATTTCTCAATAGGATTTCTGAGGGATTTACCCTTTGAAGATAAGAACTTCAAAGAATTCACAAATCAAGAACTTCAAAATTCTGCACAAATGTAATATTATATTCATTGCTTAACTGGTCATTTATTTCCTAAAAACAGAGTCAGTGAAACACAATTTCGACAAGTGAATTGTTTTCAAATTTTGGCATAAAGCCAGCAGGTTAGAGGGATGGGGCTAAGTAAATTACACCAACTCCAGTGTTCAACTGGTACTTATTTTATTGACCATGAAAGGATGAGAGGCAAAGATGAACTCAGAGGAATTTGAACTCAGAACGTAAATGACAAAATACCACTAAGCATTTTGCCCAATGTACTAACCATTCTACACCAGCTCACTACCTTATTTTGACATGTAAATTAAAAAGTAATATTGAATAGAACTAATCCAAATATACTGTGTTAAACAAAACAAATACCCTAAAGAAAATTGCACTTTTTATCAAGATCTTTTACCTTTTATCTTTTACTTGTTTTAGTAATTAGACTGTGGCCATGCTGGAGTACTGCCTAGAAGAATTTTAATCAAATGAATCAACCCCAGTACATTTTCTTTTAAAACTTGGTATTTAACCTGTTGTCTCTTTTGCTGAACCACTAAGTTAAAGAGATGTAAAGATACCAACACTGATTGTCAACTGGTGGTGGGGAACAAACACTTGTATATCTACATGCAAGGAAAAGCATATATAATGGGATTTATACATTTATTTATTTGTACATTGTAGGCTTATAGCTGTTTCTGATATGCATTTTTGGTGCATTCATGATTCTGATTACTCAATCAACTAACTGAATAAACAGAAGCATGAACACACTTAAAATGCATATCAGAAAGTAAGTTTATAATGCACAAATAGATGAATTATATATACCTTTTATTGTATATTAGCAGGATTAAAATGGCATAGTTTTATATTGTTTTACTTGTTTCGGTCATGTGACTGCAGATATGCTGGCGCACCACCTTTACTCAAAGAAATCGATCACAGAATTTATTCTTTGTAAGCATGGTACTTATTCTATTGGTGTGTTTTGCCTCAAGGCTAAGTTATGGGGACGTAAACACAGCAACATCGGTGTCAAGCAATGGTGGGGGCATAAACACAGACACACACAAATACACAGACACACACACACACACACACACACACACACACACACACACATATATATACATATATATATTTATATATATACATATATACAAATTTATATATATGTATATATACATACATATATACATATATATATACATATATAAGTATATATATATATATATATATATATATATATACACACACATA
>NC_068983.1:108529273-108530692 GCF_001194135.2 Octopus bimaculoides
ATACATACATACATATATACATACATACATATATATATATATATATATATATATATATATACACGTATATATACATAAATATATATATGTATACTTTGAAGCTACTGTAGTTTTGTTAAGGAAGGAGTATACACATATATAGTATAATCTAGGTAACAACTGCATAATATGCATTTAAAAGCTACTATACTATTATTGGCTATTATTGGCTACCATACGGCAAGATATTTTCCAACGTTGGATAATCATATAGGTACACAATGGCTGTGTTAAGAAGCTTCTTCCCAACTATGTGCTTCTCTAGGCACAAGGCCCGAAATCTTTGGGGAGGAGGCCAGTTGATTAGATCAACCTCAGTATGCAAGTGGTACTTAATTTATCGACCCCCAAAAAGATGAAAGGCAAAGTTGATCTGGGTGGAATTTGAACTTAGAACATAAGGACAGGCAAAATACTGCTAAGCATGGTAACGTTTCTGCTAGCTCACACCTTATCTCTTCTACTCTAAGCACAAGGCTCGATTAGATTGACCCCAGTACATAACTGGAACTTAATTTATCGATTGTGATATTACTTTCATATTTGTTTTCATGATACTACAACAATATATGTCGCCTGGAATCTGTATCTGAGAAAACTCAAAGAAAACCAACAGCACTTGATCACAGGCCACCTGAAGAAGTGCCTACATAAAACTGCTGCTGAAGAATATTTAATTATATAGTCACTCTGTTCTTTATTTATGAGATAAGGAATTATGTACATTATTTACATTTGACGGATATTTGTCCTCATCTTGTTTGTTGTTAACACAGCGTTTTGGCTGATATACCTTCCAGTCTTCATCAGGTGTCTTGGGGAAATTTCAAACCTGGGTTCTCATTCCTAAGGAACCTGGGTTCTCATACCTTAAGAATGAGAACCCATGTTTGAAATTTCCCCAAGACACCTGATAAAGGTTGGAAGGTATATCAGCTGAAATGTGTTAACAACAAACAAGATGTCAAATGTAAATAATGTATTGTAACTCTATTGAATAATCTTATATAATGATATATAAAGTCAACAATTTAAAGCTGGTGTCCAGTGCAAAAACAAATTTGATTTGCTATTAAAGTCTGCTATTTCTTCCATCTTCATTTTATATTATTCTCATTCATTCATTCATTCATTCATACATGCATGCATGCATACATACATACATACATACATACATACAAAGATAACTTTCCATTTTTTCCATCTTCTCTTTCTGTCATGTAAATTAAAGTTTCTAGTACCGGTGACATGAAAAGCACCCAGCCAATGTACACAACAAAGTGGTTAGCATTAGGAAGTGCCCCCAGCCATAGAAACATTGGCAATGTTCACACTGGATATATATATGTGTGAGTGTGTGTGTGCATATGTATTTATATA
>NC_068983.1:108530795-108533166 GCF_001194135.2 Octopus bimaculoides
ATATATATATATAAATATATGTATGTATATCTGATATCTGTACCCACAAAAGAGACAAGTACTCTGTAGGACCTTTCACAATAAAAGTAATGAATACACTCTTGATAATTGTGTATAGAATCTTCATTTGAACTATAGTCTTCCCAGATGCATACTGGACATGTATGCATGAGCTTGTGTGTGTGCATGTGTGTGTGGTGTGTGTGTGTGATATGTGTGTGTTAGTGCATGCACATGTGTAGAGAGACAGAGATGGGAAAATGAAGGAAAGAAAGTGAAAGGCTACAAAGGGTAAATAATAAAATGAATTAAATTTTGAATTAAGAATTCAGTATTATGATTTAATTAAAAATAGACTCACTTGTTAATCTGTATTCATAATCTGTGAGGACTAGAAGAACAAGGACACTTTTTGTTTTGTTTTTGTATTTGAATAAACAGTCTCAGAATAACTTCATTTATATGCGACCATTCATTGATCCAATGTCTGTCTTTTCATGATACTGTCAACAGTATTATGCCTGGAGTTGTTCTGATGTCAGAATATGTAGAAGAATTTATACTCTTATCCAGCAAAACAACCCTAGGTTCATAAACAAACATCTATCATAAAAATATATGAAAATAAAATGAATAAAATATTTGACAAAAGATTAAGTTTAAATATATTTACATTTCTAGATTCCTTCTTTGGTTCAAAAGAAAATATCAGCGTATATTAAGATCTCACTTTATCTTATTTGACATTTACTTAAGGATTATGATTATTTATAGGAATGCTAGTTTCCTGTGGAAATGTGTGTCCTACTAAATGCAGTTATCTAAAAATAAGACGGTGCAACTTTTTTTAATAGTTTTCTGTACTGAAGCAACTTTCATTTCTATGTTGAAATTGTTTCAAAGAAAATTTTAAAAAATTCTTAAATGCATTAAAAAAATACTAAACACATCATTATCTTTACCACCACCAACCACTACCATCATCATCTCTATCATTATCATCATTGCCTTTATTCCATTATTATCATTTTCATCATCTGTCTATACAGAACTATTTGTATAGACACAACAGCTTGCTTCCATGTTTACTAGTTCTAGGTCATCTCTTTTAAAACTCAATTTTTTGAGCCTGAATTTTAAATTCATATTATACAATCCAACGACTGAACTCAGATTATTTCTCTCACATCCCTTGAGACTCTTTGCCTTTATTGTTCATACAGAGAAAACATTATGCAATAAAAGGCTACTAGAGCAGCTTCAATAAACTACTGCACTCTATGTTTGTATTAAGTAGTCTTTTCTGGATCATTACCTAAAAAAATATGCATACATACACAGATACATACATACGCACATACATACATGCATACATACATACATACATACATATCCTCATTATCATCATTTTAACACTGACTTTTCTATGCTCATATGGGTTGGATGGAAATTGATGAGGTAGATTTGCTATGCTTGCAAGCTCTTCCTCTCACCAATCGTTACATGTTTCCAACTAAGGTAATATTTCCACCTGGCTAAGGCAGTGAGCTGGCAGAAACATTAGCACGCCAAGCGAAATGCTTAGTGGTATTTCGTCTGGTTTTGTGTTCTGAGTTCAAATTCTGCTGAGGTCGACTTTGCCTTTCGTCCTTTCAGGGTCGACAAATTAAGTACCAGTTGCGTACTGAGGTCGATCTAATCGACTGGCCCCCTCCCACCAAATTTTGGGCCTTGTGCCTAGAGTAGAAAAGAATATTTCCACCTGGCTGGACATAATTTTATGGAAGACCGGAAATGAAGGACATTGCATGCTTACAAATGCCACATGATGACATGACAAGAAACACGTGTGTGCGCACACACACGCACGCCCCCCACACACACACATGCACACACATACATACACACGTGTGACAGGCTTCTTTCAGCTTCCATCTACTAGATTCACTTGCACAGCTTTGGTCAGCTTGGAGCTCACACCTGTGTCTGTCATGTATCGGTCAGCCTGTCTGTCTATTTAAATATATCTATATATATATATCTATATATATATATATATATATGTAATAAATATGGATATGTGCAATTTACAACTGAAAGGTAGAACTATAGATGTCATTAAGGTGACTAAGAGTACTAGTTAGCACCAGCATTGCTATAAATAAGAGTCAAATGTGAAATCACTGATGACCTTGCTATGCCCTGGATGCTGTAGGGAGCTTGCCTCCCTAGTTAGTCATAAGATAAGTGCTTTATAGTGACTATGAGTTGATTTGACTCTTATTTCTATCAATTCTGGTACTAACTAGTACTTTTAGTCACCTTAGTTATATATATATATATATATATATATATATATATATATATATAT
>NC_068983.1:108533193-108551388 GCF_001194135.2 Octopus bimaculoides
TGTGTGTGTGTATATATATATATATATATATATATATATATATAAATAACTGTCCCACACAGGTTCCATCTGGTAAAATTTGCTCAAAAGGCTTAGTCAGCACATAAGGCTATTCTGGCAACTCTTTCCCAAAGTACAATCACATGCAACTGAACTTGTGACCAAGCATTTGCATGTAAATTTATTCACTTTTTATCTGTAAAGCTATATGTATATTGAACACACCACTCTAACCACCCTAACCCTAACCTTAACCTTCACTCTGTCTCTTTCTCACTCTTTATGTATTGGGTCATCTCATGAATAATGCAGTTTTTTTACAATTCTTTTATTTTTCAAAATTAAGTTCATTTTTAATTTAAAAAATACTCTCCTTCATTTTCTACAATGCTGTTCTATCTATCTGGTAGACTTGCAAGGCCCCTTCCAATATTCACTTGTCCATGATGAAAAATACTCCTCCACTACTGTTCTGACCTCATCTACTGAATTCATATTTTTTCCATCCAAATGATTTTGAAGATTGCAGAATAAATGATTATCAGATAGTGCAATGTCCAGCAAATATGGTAGGTGGGACATTGTTTTCCATTTAAACCGCTCCAGCCTCTGGGATGTCATCCTTGCTGTATACGGTCAAGCATTATCCTGATGGAAGAACACCTTCCATTGTGAAACTAAAGATAGTCGTTTTTCTTCTAGTGCTGACTTAAGCTGCTCAAGCTGCTTACAGCAGATCTCCTTTGTTATCATTTGGTTTGGGTTTAAAAATTCAAAGCGGACTAAACCTTTCATATTCCACCAAACAGATAACAACACCTTATGTGGGCAAAGATCTTCTTTAGCCTGGGATGCCAGTGTTTCTCCTTTCCCTACCCACTGCATTTGGCACTTGACATTTTTATAGAGAACCCATTTCTCATCACCAGTTACTATTCGGTCCAAAAAAGGTTAATTTGTGAGAAGTGACAGCAAAGAAGAACACACATTCACTCTTTGCATGTGATTAGACTTGGAAAGTTTGAGGAACCCATTGACCCAATTTGCTGGCTTTTTCCGATGGCATGTAGATATTGATGAATAGTTGAATGACTAAATCCAAGCTTCTCTGCTAGTTCCCCAACAGTAACGATGGGATTTTGTTCCACTAGAGTTTACAGGACGTTCTCATTGAGCTCTACAGATCTTCCAGGATGAGGCTTGGTAACGTTAAATTTTAAAGACCTGAACAAATAGCCAAAAGTTAATTCGTAGGGTTATCTTATTTGTAGATAAACATCCAAAATGTGTATGAAAACTAAGTTGTATATAATAAGAAAAAAAATTAAGTTGACCATTTGTTTTGATAATCAACATTGTAATAGAAAGATCTACATAACACCAAAAATAATAAATGTTTGGTGAAATTAAAATTAAAATGTATTGGAGATAATATCTATAATACTGATTTTCATGAAGATTAAAAGATTTCAAGGAAAATGTTATATAAAATTATATACAGAGAGGAACAAGATAATTCAGAAATTAATTCTTATTTAAAATGGTTTTGAAAAACAAAAAAGTTTTGGAAGTGGTGAATTAGTTGATTGAATCAAAGTTGAGGAAAATCCCCAAGAGATCTCAGTTTGATATTTTGAACACCAAAATATGAGGTAATAATCTTTGTATCATACAATTAGTTTAGTTGTCTGCCAATTCCTCAGCACTAGATGAAAAAAAAAACAACCTATAATTTCAATTGATATCTTTCATATAGCATATATGAAAAGCATTGTTTAATCAAGAAGAGAAATATATCTTTAAAAGAGATATTTTATTCTCTTTTGAGAGTAATGTAATACTTTGTTGTTTTACTTAATTATCTAATTTCCCAATTTTTAATTTAGTTTGTGGAGAAGGAGTAATGTCCATAATCTTAGGTGGTCCTCTGAAACTGGTGAGGTCGATGCATCATATAATGTCTAGTAGTTAATTACTTAATCAAATAAAACCATTAATATTTCAAAGTGTGAAACAAGATTGGTTTTGAAAAATTCTAATTTTTAACAGCCACTTCTTAAAAATTACATTTTGTAATAAAGATTGACTTCATTAGACTTTTAAATTAGCAATTCAGAAATGTATAAAATAAAAACAAGGGTAATTTGTTAAGAAATCTATTTCAAATACAGTTTTTTCTCTTAGGAAAGGTATTTTCTTAATGGGAAGAGATACTTTATCAACTTGGTGCCATATATTGAAATATTTATATGAATGAACACCGAAATTAAAGCATATGAATTTTAGCAGGTGGTGAGTCAAATGATTCAATCAGAGTCGAGTAGCCGAGAGAACAAAGGTTAGTTTTGAACATAAAAATGCAAGATACAATGTTTAAAAGATGAATAATAATAATAATAATCACAGTTAAATTAATATGAATATTTTCATATTAAATGGAGGAAAAAAAATCACCTCAAATATTTATTGACTTTATTAGCTAAACATTTATTGCAGAAATGTATTTTTCATAGTGTCATTGTTCCCTAAGCTTGTTAAAAATTCATAATACAATTGCTTCAGAATAGTTTTTGCTGTAGCAATAATTTTTAACATTTAAATTTAAATAATTTTTTAACATTTAGTGTGCACAATTCTGAGTAGAAACACTTGACTTGCAACTCAAGCATTTGGATTCTCAAAAATGACTAGTCCTCTTTCTGATAAAAACCTTGAATCCTAATAATTTTATGTCATTTATTTAAAAAGTTAAATAGAAATGCATAGTAAAATGTGAACGATTAAAGGAACTTCTAGGCAGTTAATCAAACTGTTAGAAATAGCAGCAAATCTCCCAGCTAGGAAGAACACGATGGACAAAGTAATCTTAGCAATACAAACAGAAAGCATGGCTATGCCTTTAATAATAAGACTGCTTGATCAAGGATTACCTGAAGCTGAACAACAGCAACATAAAAACTTATAGCTATGAAAATTTCATTACATTTGTTATTGCTAATGATATAGTTCTAGGTACCCCTAAAAGTATGCAAAAGTAACTGCTGATATACCTCTGATTATAGCGTTGTTCAATTTGGAATGACTGGGGTTACACACCAGCATAGTAAACATTTACAATTTACATTTGTGAAAATATTATTAATTTCAGGGAAGGAATTTGAATGATAGTAGACATTGTATTTAAGTTATATTTCTGGAAAATCAACCTTGTATTTCTTTAAGTTTACAGATTTAAACAAGCCAATAATTTTTAGAATCTATGATTGAAAAGTAGAATAATTTCAGTTGATATCAATAGGATAACTAATATTTTTGTTTCTTTTAATATGATGAAAATTCAATACATTTTAGAGAGACTGAAGATGTTTAATCTTTTTTAATTAAAACAAATAAAGTATTCAGAGGTGTACAAATATATCCTTTAGCTATACTTGAAAGTCCATTAAGATAGATTATTATTATAGACCCTTTATCAATTCCACTGTTATTAGCTTACAAAATCTATGTATTTTATTATATTTTTAATTAGGCAAACAGCTACCTATACATAATTTAAACAGGTTAAATTAATCCTAACAATTTTTTTTAAATGCATTACAGTTCCTTATATTCATGAATCATTATGTATTGAAATCCTCGATAATGAAAATGTTCTAAATGATAATTATTTTAAATTTATTAAAATTCACTAGATTTCAAGAAAAATAATCAGTAATCAATTTTTATTTTTTGATTAATTAAATTTTTAGATCAAAATTTTATTAATTGATATTCTTCTAATATTCATTAATATTCTTCCAATTTAATGATAGTTTCCTACTTATTCAAATAGTATTTAGATATACAAGGAAGACAAAATAGTACTTTGTAGCATTTATGCATTTCACAAAGATATTGTGCATCTTTCAAGTATAGTTGAAGATTCTAAATGTACTCTAAACTTATCGTTTGCTTTAATGGAAGAAGTTTAAATAAATATTTCCATTAAAGTAAATGATATGTTCAGTGATGTAAAAGTGCATTCTTTCACTATTCATTAAAGATGAGTCTCACAGCCTACTTTGTTTGAATAACTATTAAATTCAATAGTAATAAATTTGTAGCAAAATTATTAAGAGTTATGTATATTTGTTGAACCAGACATTACAGAAAATTCTCTTTTATAAAGGTTATAAAAATTTAATGTCAAACTCCATAGCTGAAAGAATTAAATTCTATTTAGACCCTGTTGTTCAATAGTAGCAAGTAAATATTAAATTTTCTCACAGTATGACATTTGTTTACTAAGTCGGTAATTCCTATTCATATTACTTGTACCATTCTATAAGAATTCTCACATGTTAGAAAAGAGCCTTTGAAAACTAACTGAATTTTCCACAAAATCTCATTTCATAAAATATTTTTCTGAAAAACCAGCCTGATTCAATGATTTTTTTTGGCATACCTCCATTTCTTAGCAACTTTTACATCTAATATAAGGGTTTACTCATTTTTAGAGTGACATCAGAAATAAACTTTACAATAGAATATTGCTCTCGTGTTATGCATTATTTTAGCATAAAGATATTGTTATATGCAACTTTTTATACATACACATATGTAAAACACATACAGACTTAATAATGGCTTATTTTAGTTCCATTTTTATAGTAAATATCATCAAAATTTGGATTTTGTAGAGACGACTTGCACCCATGCCAACCTTCCTTCATTGGACACTAAACTCTGCTTGCAAAGACCTGTTGGGGCAAGTGAAATCGGAACTGAATCAAATCCGATGACTGGCACCCATGCCAATGGAGTGCTAACAGCACCATCTGAGCAGGATCACTGCCAGAGCAGCGGTCTGGCTTCCATGCTGGTAGCACGTAAAAAGCACCATTTGAGCACGATCGTTACTATTGTCACCTTACTGGCACTTGTGGTGGTGACATGTGAACAAAACCTTCGAGCGAGGTCGTTGCCAGTACCGTGGGACTGACTCCTGTAAAAGTGGCATGTAAAAACACCATTTGAGCATGGCTGTTGCCAGTACCACCAGACTGGCTCTCATGCTGGTGGCACGTAAAAGCACCCACTACACTCGGAATGGTTGGCATTTGGAAGGGCATCCAGCTGTAGAAACTCTGCCAGATCAGATTGGAGCCTGGTGCAGCCATTTGGCTCACCAGTCCTCAGTCAAATCGTCCAACCCATGCTAGCATGGAAAGCGGACGTTAAACGATGATAATGATGATGATGATGATGATGACGATGATGATGATGACGATGCAAAACTTTATAAGCTAAAATAACCTTAAATCTTTTTTTATCTTTTACTGATTTCAGTCATTAGACTGCAGCCACCTTAAAGAATTTTAATGAAATGAATCAACTCCCAGTACATATTTCGTTTTTTAAGCCTGATACTTAAATTTTTCCTCACTTTTGTAAAACTACTAAGTTAAGAGGATGTCAAGTGGTTGTCAAGAAGCAGTAGTGGGACAAATTCAGACACAAAGACATAGAAACACACACACACACACACACACACACACACACACACAAAATACATACAATGGGATTCTTTCAGTTTCCATCTGTCAAATCTACTCACAAGGCCTTGGTTGCCTTGAGGCTATAGTAGGAGACACATGCCTAAGGTGCCATGCACCAGGGTTGAACCCAAAGTCATGTGGTTGAGGAGTAAAATTCTTACCACACAGCTGTGCCTGTGTTTAGTGTATAAATATCTTTGGTAGTAGGACTGCAGTTTGGTGACTGGCAAATCAATGTATTTCAATGCAGTGGCTAAGTACTGATAATTCAAACAACGTTGTTAGAATAGCATTACACTTGGATTATGGGGATTCTTGTTCATGTATACCTTTTATTTCTTAAATGCACATATGCACACACATGCACACATGTATATATGAAGGGAGAAAGATAATTATTTTTATGTGTACACATTTAATTAAACTATTTCATTACATTTATTGGATGAGGAGATATTTCATGATTATATACATATAAATGTAACTGCTAGCTTATACCTCCAGAAATAAGAACGCACTTAGAGAAATGCATGACTTTACACGTGAATTATAATTATATTTGCATTTGTATCTCTTGGCATACAGACACACACACACACATATATATATACAACAGGCTTCTTTCAGTTTCCGTCTACTAAATCCACTCACAAGGCTTTGGTTGGCCTGAGGCTATAGTAGAAGACACTTGCCCAAGGTGCCACACATATATTTTAAAACCTTTTAAAATATTCCGTTTTTGCACTTAATCATTAATTAATAATAATAATAATAATAATAATAATAATAATAATAATAATAATGTGTGTATGTATGTTTGCAAAATTCATGTCAATGTCATATAAGTAAATACAACAGTACACCAACTGTATTTACATACTTACATAGATTACAAAATGTTGAAACTTTAATTATATCAGTCTTTAAAATTTCAGATATGTACCAATACATTTTATATCATGTGCATCTCTGTTATAAATGCATTCATGGTGAAAGGAGGCTTCAAATATTGTTAACATCATCACAAATGTAAATTTAATTTTCAGATATAAACTTTGCAAATAATTAAGTTTTGAAACTTCATGTTGAGATGAAAGAAATAAAAGCAAACCTCATTGTTTGGCATAAATGTCAATAGAGTAAAGAAGTTCAAGTGTTATCACTAATTGTTTTAACATAATGGTAAGAGGGGTGGGTGAGAATAAAAAGAATATACATATAAAGACATTCTTTTTAATTTTTCACTCGTTTCAGTCATTTGGCTATAGCCATGCTGGGGCACAGTCTTGAATTTTTAGTTGAATGCATCGATCTAAATACTTATTCTTTTTTAAGGGCTGGTACATATTCTATTGGTCACTTTTGCTGAACTGTTAAGTTATGGGGACGTAAACACACCAGCACCAGTTGCCAAGTGATGGTGGAGAGACAAACACAGACACAAAGACACACACACACACACACACACATAAACAGGTATGGATATGCAAATATATGTATATATACATATATGAGTTTCAGTTTCCATTTACCAAACCCACTCACAAAGCTTTGGTCAGCCAGAAGTTACAGTAGAAGACACTTGTCCAAAGTGCCACACAGTGGGACTGAACTCCAAACCATGTAGTTGGAAAGCACACTTCTTACCACACAACCAAACTTTTTTTTTTTGTGGTATGAGGATTTGTTTTAAAGAAAAGCATTTCTATGTATACATTTATTTGCAAGCTGAATATTTTTGAAAATTCAGTAATCATTTATTGGAGAAAGTTATTTGTAGTTGCTTTCTGTTTGCAAATGTGAGTCTGGAATGTAGCTTAGTGTTATGGGGAACATTTGGGCTAGTTGGCTGTCTCGTCACAGAACCTTAAGGCTACAATGATTGAATCTAAAATTATAAAGATAAAAATTAATATCACTGAACCAGAATGGGTGGATGAGTGGAATGTTACAGCACTCATATAATGATAAAAATAACATTATTTTCTGGTTTGAAATATGAGATTGTCCTTGTAATGAATACAACTTTAAAACGTTAGAAGGTTCTTTCATGCTCCATATGCACAAGCATGACTGAATGGCTGAGCCTCTAAGCATTTGTTTAATCTGCTAGAGACAGAAGTTGAATATCATTGTATTTACACCCTAGCTCATTGAGAAATGAGTGACAAGTTGAATAATGTAGTATTAGGAACAATGTCTGAAGAAATATGGAATGCTTTTTGCATACTGGGCAAAATGCTTATTGGCATTTTGTCTAACTTTACATTCTAAGTTAAATTCTTCCAGGGTTGACTTTAACTTGCATCCTTTCAGGTTTGATAAATAAGTACCAGTTGAGCACTGGAGTCAATTTAATTGATTTGCGCCCCCCCCCCCCTCCAAAATTTATGGTCTCGTACCAAAATTTAAAATCAATATGTAAGTGGCTGAACATTCCACAGACATGTGTACTCTTACTGTAATTCTCAGACAAAATAAGTATGACACAATGTATAACAATGCTGTACCTTTTTTATTACAAGTACAATCCACCTGACGGCCTTCTACTCTGTTTCTGTAAGCCCAATTTTATGATCTAGAAAATAATATATATCTAAGACACCATAACACCATACAGTGAGATTGAACCCGAGACTTCATGTTTGAAAAGCGAACTTCTTAACTATTGATGACACTGTGCCTACCGATTTAATACACAACTGATATAAAGCCATTTCTTTTATCAAATTCATAAACAACTTACTAAACACACAATCACACAATTCAACTTTCTGTCTTGCTTCATACTTAATTATATTTTATTTCCAACTCATCAGAAGTAGTACCAACTATTATAAAATTCAAACAGACCTTTTATCTACAATACTTGGACTGTTTTGTCAATCATTCTGCTAGAAACTTTCATAAAAATCACACAAATAATCTATAAAGTGGTTTAAAGATAAATTAGAAATTAATTTGTTAATTTTTTACTCTCATCAATCTTATTTTCTATATCATGTACTATTCTTAACATATTTATTATCACTTCAGTATTTAGTAATTTTCCATTATTGAAATAAATTAATATATATTTTATCGTTATGCAATATATATTTGCGTACAATATTTCACATTAAAAAACTTTAGTATTATAGGTTAAGGTTAGGAGTGAACACTTATCTGTGCACAAAAATTAAGGTGTGCTGATGACAATACTGTTTTTAAGGCTAAAGTTGATGAATACTTTCATAGATTTATTCCAACAATTTTCAGTGTCAGTTTTCGCTTTCTTCATTTCAGGTCTGTGTTTATTACAAGAATTTTATCGTTTTACATTTAACCTGAATATATATATATATATATATATATATATATATATATAGTAGCTACTTTCTTGTATACAAGCAAAGTCATTGCGAGAAAGGATCACTGAAATGAGTCATATATAACGCAATGTGAGTCCCTTGTATGACTCTTGAGCCTGGTGAAAGATTTGCACATTCTATTGCATAATGCACAGCTGTGCTGGCTAACAGAAGGTACAGGTTCCACAGTATGAACTCTTTTATAAGTATGTATGCATGTATGTATGTATGTTTGCTTGTTTGTTTGTATGTATATGTTGAATAAATAGCAGAACTTGAGGCGGTTCAACAGGGCTACACCAGGAAGATTGCATCAATGGAACAGCTGAGCTACTGGAAAAGACTGAAAGAGTTACTTCTCTACTCTCTAGAGTAAAGAAGAAGAGATATGTGATGATGTAAATATGGAAGATCCTAGAGGGGTTGGCACCAAATTTTGGCGTTGTGAGTTATACCAGGGCCCTGAACTGGATGTCACTACACTGTTTCAAAGGTCCGATGCATCACGTCTAGAATGTATTGCAATAGTTTGAGTTTCAAAGGTCATGGCTATTTAATATTTTGCCAAAACATCTGAGAGATCTACATGGAGATGGCAGATGTTTTCAAGAAAGAACTTGACCTCCTGCTGTCCAAGGTTTCAGATGAACATACATTATGGCAAAGGACTTAATAAATACTGGTGGTTCCCCAGTATGGTTGCAGTCTTTGGGCCGCAACACATAAGAGAATATCGTTTTCATGACTACTTTTCCATGCTCGCATGAGTCAGACAGAATTTGAGGAGGCAGAATGTTTTATGGCCATAATCTCTTCCTATTGCTAATGCTCTTCCTATCATCAAAATAATAATAATAATAATAATAATAATAATTATAATAATAATAATAATAATCATAGGCACAAGGCCTGAAATTTTGGTGGGGAGGGACTAGTCAATTGCATCGATCCCAGTGTTTCACTGGTACTTAATTCATCAACCCTGAAAGGACAAAAATCAAAGTCAACCTTGGTGGAATTTAAACTCAGAACAAAGTGAAGGGTGAAATAACACTTAGCATTTCACCCAGCATGCTTAATCATTTTATTTACCTAGCACATGATACTTGTCCCTTGCCACTATCATAACTAAATCACAAAGGTTGGGCCATCAGTAACTACACTAGGTATCCTACAGAGCTTGCACTGTGAGGAGGGTTTTTCTTCTATTTGGTCACCCTACAGGAGAAAAAAGAAGACATGTCTAAGGGCAGATGAACACTAAGGAGTCAACAGCCATCCAAATGACATTTCTTTATTAGTTTTACTGATGAAGCCATTAGCACTTAGAACAGCAGTAATAATCATAATGAATAACCTGAGAAAAAAACTGGCAGAGAACATTTTCATGGGGTTAAATCTACCAGAGAGAGAAAAGGATTACTTTAGCCTTGGCTGGCAGCACCTCACTGACACAGCCTTCTTTATTAGTGTAATGCTCAATAAAAATCACCATAACTGCATTCATGAGAATGGAACCCTAAATGAAGGTTTCTTGCACTGCAAATGTTCCACTATGCAGTACGGTTGACCTGGTCCTTATCCAAATACTGCTACAAAGATTAGGAGAGATGGATTCAAAATGACAATAGAACTGTTATGAAATGTATAACCAAAGCGAGCCAACCAAAATTGGATATAAGAAAAAAAAAATGCATAAAATTTGGACAAAGAAAGACATGTTCCCTATCATGGAGCAAAGACTTCAAGACCAAAAAAATTTAATTGTGCAAAAGCAGTGGCTGTCCCAACCAGAACTGGAGGAGATCTCCACAATAGTGAAAGGATGTGAACATGACTACACTGAACATGAAGAAGAAGAAGCAGCAAAACAAGGACAAGGAACAATGAGTCCCCACAAAAGAAACAATTGCTTGGATGAAGGCAAATTTTATTTCGTGGAGGGAAAGGCTGTTACAGAAGAAGAAAGAAGCTTACTACTACACCTGAATGTGGCATAGAATAGTGAAAGAAAGAGACCCTGAGAGGAAATGAAAGAGGATAACTATATAAAGTAGTAAAAGTTATGGGTGAATTGTTAACAAATATCTACATTGAATGCATAACAGGCTTAAATGATCTCATATACTGTGCAGCCTCTGTTGCTGTATATATTTTGGGGTTAAATGTTAAAGACAAACAATGGATAAGGCCTCATAATGAGAATGAAAGCTTGAAAATCAAACTGAGATCTTGGGTGGATAAATGTAATCACAGAAAAGAAGAGAGTGAAGGAAAGACACACAAATGGTTTGCAAAGGAAACATAACAAAAGACAGAAAGGACTGCAAGTAGGTAAAGAAGAACTAAAACAACAAATCAAAGCAGTGACAGGTAGAAAAACCAGAAAATTAATCAGTACCAGCAGAACAGACTCTTCAACAACAATGAAAGAAAAGCATCAGGAAAATGATATGCCAGATACTGAAGCATCAAGAAAATTCTGGGCAAAAATCTGGTGCAAAGAAGTCCAACATAATATAAAAGCAGACTGGTTACAAGAATGTAAATGAGAAATGGAAGACACAATGGAACTGCAAGGCTAATTCATGCAACAAACTGAGAATATTGGGAGTGTAGATCACTGGCTCTGGTTGACAGATGGAAATTTGAAATGAGAAACAGAAGTGCTTATTAAAGTCACTCAGGAACAAGCCATTACAACAAATCTGATAAAGGCAAAGTTTGACAAAACTCAGTCAGACAGTAAATGTAGAATCTGCAAGAAAGGAGACAAGAGTATCAATTACATTTTAAGTGAGTGCAATATACTAGCACAAAATGAGTATAAGTGCAGACATGACCATGTAGGCCAAAGTGTGCATTGGAATGTTAGCCAAGTTTGTGGCTTCAAAGCAACAGAAAAGTGGTATGAACACGAATAGGAAATGTGTTAGAAAATGAGAATTACAAGATCTTGTGGGACTTTGCTATAAAGACTGACCATGCTATTGAGGCAAGAAGACCAGACATTATTGAAGATGACAAAATAAACAAACATTGTAAGATCATAGATTTTGCATCTATGTGTATAGCACCCCCACCCCATATATATATATATGTGTGTGTGTGTGTTTCTAATTGAATATAGAAATGAAAGAGAAATGAATTCTATTTTTCAATCAGTTCCATCAAGTCAAATTCTGTTCTATTAGAATATAGTTTCAAACTAAAACTTCTAGTTTATGTTAGTAATTGGCAAGCATAATCTATATTGGCAGCTTCCTATTTTCAATATTGTAGAACACTGATCCCTCAAAATTTCTCTTCACTTTTTTTTTTCTCAGAAATATTTCACTTGTCATAAATATTTCAAACTTTTTGCAAAACCTGAGTTATGATATGCTACTTTCTCCATGTTAGCCTTCATAACTTTGAATGGAGGCCAAAATGAAACCATCAAACAGAACATTAACCTAAATTTCTACCAACAATGTCTGAGATCTGATTTATTTAGTATTGATTCTTACAATATTTTATGATCACATTTATGAATTTTGAGAAGAAAAAAAGATAGTATTTCATATCTGTTTTATAATACACATTGGAAATAAAACTGTTTCATTGCTTACATCTTACACCCAGACATGATCAGAGCAAAAATGCATGCTCTCTAGGAAATGTTGAGTAACACAGAAGCATTAAAGCATTTGGTGAACAATTGTGGTATATGATGAAAAGATCTGAAGCATTTGAAGAAGAATTATGGTAATTCTCTATAACTTTTATGTAACTTTTTCAAGATATTTTTATTTCATGATTCAAATAGTTGTCCTTTTTTTTCATCAAATGAAAATCATTATGAATATATTTCAGGTAGTGACAGAAAATAATGAAGCTGTGTATTTGTATTTAATTATTAGCCAACTTCTGAGACTGTTGACTTACTAAAACATTCTTGTGTAAGTTTTCTGATACATCAAAAAGAAAGAAAAAGAAAATTAAAACCCATTTATATATCTGTTTCAAATTTGAATTAATGTTACTTTTTCCTCATTTAAGCAGTGTAATGATACTGGCAAAGAAATATTTTCTGTCAAGATTCTTAATTAAATGTGAATCTTGATTAAAATAAATCACTAGTTCATTAGATGTAAATAATTTTCTATGTGAAATTACTGTGCTAAATTTCAAGAAACAACACCGATACAGTAAAATTCAAGAGCAAAACTTAATCTTTTCTTAACCTCAGCCAAATGACTGAAGAAATGATTCCCCGTTTTAAGTAACACATTTGGTCATATCTTTGTCAAGAAATTTACAATACATTTTAATTCATGTGAATGTAGTAAGAGGACATTTAGAAACTCTTTCTTAATTTCAAGGATTCTATCTGATTATAGTTTAAATAGAGCAGATGTTATCTGTTCTGAAATTAAACATTAATGAAACCAATATTTTTGCTGTTGTTATATGATTTAAAATTGTAGCTATATTTCTTCCAATGGACTAGCCTAAATAAGGAGTTGTGTCTATGGATTTTGAGACCCTTCAAGTTCAGTAATATTGCCATAGTTGGTGTTCCTCTGTAACAATTGCAAGAATAGCGTGAGCATAGGGCTGGAATTCTATGCTGAGGAGGAACTAGAAGAAGTGGTTAATGCAGAACCTGGGTGAGGGAATAATATGAGTGATGAAAGGAAAAATGAGTAAGCTGAAAAGAGCTGAGTGTAAGAAGTACAAAACTGGCTTATTTTTGAGAATTAAGACCATGATAGTAGTGATACAAGAGGCAAGGAGGGTAGATGGCATATAAGTGGGTGAGAGGTTAGTGTTTGTTGGCAAGCAACTTCATTCTACTCAATAGAGTAGCCATTTTAAAATGTGATCTAGGATGTTTAATGGGTAGAAGCAGCCCCATATCTATCAAATATTCTCAAAAGCCACGTTAATGTTTTTCAATAAACATCATCATCACCATTGTTGTCATCTCCTTCCTCAAATCTGAGGATTGGTTTTCCATTCTGGACAAATATTTGAACTACTGATGCTGGTGACAAATGTGGTGAAAGAGGTCAATCTTTGTATAGAACATAAAATTGCATTGGCCATATGTGAATGTCAGAGTTGGTCATGATTGCTGCTATCTGGCCTACCATTGCCGTTGCCGTTGTCTCTCCTCCTGTTTCTTTTTTATTCTGGCTCTTTCAAACAATATTACATTATTTTTGTTTTTGTTGTGTTAGTAACTGGGATGGTATGTTACAGTTGTTTCAAAAGCCAAGAAGTCTAAGCCGGTCTGCTTCAGAGTTGACCTTAGCTGATCATTGTAGCATCGAAGAAGTGCTGCTCTTTGTTTTTTCACAGTTGTCGGTTTACTGAACATAAACATAATAAACATAAACGTACATGAAATGACTTCTGACAATTTTTGAAAAATGACAAAAAACTCAGAGAAAAATTCATGTTTCGATAGAATAAGTACTAGGCTTCTAAAGAATAAGTCCTGGGGTCGATTTGCTCGAATAAAGGTGGTGCTCCAGCATGGCCACAGTCAAATGACTGAAACAAGTAAAAGAGTAAAAGAGTTTCTTTTATCAAATATTGTACTTAAAGATTAACAGTATGTGACCATAGCACTTGCCAACCCAGCAGCAACAGAGATATAATCAAGTAACTTTTTGGTAACCTTTTAGCATACAGTCAAACATAATATCAACTTTTTCAGTGTGGTGTGCGATAGCTGAATATTTTCTTCTCACAAAGTTGAATGACACCAGCAATTTATAAGGGATTCTGACAGGAAATAGCTTTGTCCTTTCATCAACTGTAGTCATATTTGCTATTCATATCTAATTGTGATCCAACAAGTTATTGTACTTCTTAGAGTTCTTGAGCAATTGGCCAGAGACAAATATTTCTGTCATAGCTGATAAACACTTTTCATATCAGCAGACATTTAATGACTATTTCTAAATCTACTGAAAGAAAATATTTATTGAATTCAATTTAAGATGAGGGATTTATTTTGAATATTTTAGATGATAATCTAATGGTCAAGTTATCAACTTTGTAAACGAGTTTTCTTGAATTTTTTAAATTTTGTAAATAAAATTTCGTTTCAAAGCATACCATTTAGCTACTTTTAATTCATCTTGAAATAAATAGATAAATAAAATTTCTGTGGCTATGTGGTAAGAAGCTTGCTTCCCAACCACATGGTTCTGGGTTCAGTCTCTCTGCATGGCACTTTGGGCAAGTGCCTTCTGCTATAGTCTTGGGCCGACCAAAGCCTTGTGAGTGGATTTGGTAGACAGAAATGGAAAGAAACCTGTCGTGTATACATATATACATGTTTGTTTGTCTGTGTTCCCCCCTCCCCAATATCGCCTGACAACTGATGTTGGTGTGTTTACATCTCTGTAACTTAGCAGTGTGGTAAAAGAGACAGATAGAATAAGTACTAGGGTTACAAAGAATAAGTCTTGGAGTGATTTGTTCGACTAAAGGCAGTGTTCCAGTGTTTCAAATGATGGAAACAAGTAAAAGAATAAAAGAATTCAAATAGTTACAGATTTTACATATCTTCCAGTACCAATTATAATGAAACCTACTTCTGGAACCTATCTATTAAGCATGCTGGTATAAAAATGCAAATTTAATAGTGGCACCTACACATTATTTTCAAATTCAGCCAGAGTTAACTGACAATAACCAGTAATAAGAATTGTGTAGCTGGAACCAATCATTAGTTTATATAAAAATGAAATTGAACTATTACAGCAAAAATATGACATTTTTGAAAACTTATGAAAAGTGGGAATGAATGATGTATGACAAAGAAGGACAGTTTTTTTCTGTTGTGTATATGAAATGATTAAGAACATAAAACAACTCACAGCAGTGTGAAAAAAATATGAATGTAAATTAATGATGATGATGATGGTCACAAATTGAACTCTCTTCAGCTCAGGAAAAGATGAAATATTCAACTATCATTAATAAACAGAAGAAAGAGAGATAAAAATGCTGCATTTAAAGTGAGCATTTTTAAAAATTGAGCCTGATACTAGCAATGTTGGAAGATTTCTATGGAGTTGGGTGAAAAAGACAGTGTCCACATTGATTCTGCAGATAAATAATAATGAAGACAGAGAAAGTGAGATAAAGAAGGAGAGAGAGAGAGATGCAGATGAATTCTTTCAAATACAGTGATATAGTTAATTTTGTTTATACTGACAACACACAAGCAGTTATATACAAACAGTTATAAGGACTTGATGCATGCGTAGAATCTAATATTTATTAGAATGTAGTTGACAGAGACATCAAAATTTCACTAGTAGTGGCTTATTCAAACTGATTGAAGCTACACCCACTAAAACTCCAGAATCATGGTCAAGAAAATTATAACAAAGACAAGATGTGTGTATGTGTGTAGAGAGAAAGAGAAAAAGAAAAACTTCATAAATAGTTATACCAATGATAATATTGTTAAGGTGGCTAAATAAGGGGAAAAATCAGAAATTGATGTATCTTAATAAAAGATATAGACTAGTATAGTAAAAAAAAAATATCATTCACAAGAAATAACAATAAAAAGGAAGACACTGTCAGTTTTGATTTAAATTTAATGACTGACTTAAAGACATTAATGTATAGAGTCTATTATTCCATTCAATAAAACTTAGCATATAGAATACACATTAATATTAGTGACGTTGTAACATTGGCACAAGGCCATGAATTTTAGGAGAGGGTATAGTTGATTAAACTGCACTCAGTACTTGACAGGCACTTTATTTTACCAACCCAAGAAGGATGGAAGACAAATTTGCTCTTGGCAAGATTTGAACTTAGAATGTAAAGGACTATAGTAAAATATCAGATGTCAGTTTTTTCTGAATCTTTTGCAATTGTACAAATTCACTAGAGAATGAGTAAAAATAGCAATAAAAGGAAACTGACTAATATTACCTTTACTCATATAGCTTTCAATTTTTAGCACATTCCTAGCAATATTGGGGGAGTAGGTAAGTCAATTACATCGACCCTAGTGCTCAACTGTTTTATCAACCACGAAAGGATGAAAGGCAAAGACAGCTTTGGTGGAATTTGAACTCAGAATGTAAAGATAGATGAAATGTTGCTAAGTATTTTGCCCAGCATGCTAATGATTCAGCCAGCTTGTTGCTTTATGACCATTACTCATATTGAAGTGGTTGTTGATTTATGGTAAGTAATATACTGTTGACCAAGTTTCAGTTTCCATCTAGAATTAATTTACATTTATTACAAGTTTTGAGTAAGGTATGAATGTTACAACTTTTTACTTCTCCATTCTTTAATAACAAAAATTTCTAACAATAAGTGAGTCTCTAAGTAGCTTCTTCACCTGTAACAGAAGTGAATAAATCTCTCTGTAATCACACTTTGCCTTTCTAAAAATGGATGGGCATTGTTTTCCTACAGAAAGCTGGTATGGATATGCTTGGAATACTTTTTCCACAAATCTGCTTCATTAAGATTTACCTAGAGCTACATAGCAATGACATAAATAGCAATATCTGTTGTTTATTTAAGAAATTATTAAAGCAGCAAGCTGGCTGAATTGTTAGCATGCCAGCAAAATACTTAGCAGTATTTCATCTGTCCTTATGTTCTGAGATCAAATTCCGTGGAGGCCAATGAAATAAGTACCAGCTATGCACTAGGATTGATGTAATCGACCAACTCCCTCCTCTAAAATTTCAAGCCTTGTGCCTATAGTAGAAAGGATTATTTAAGAAATCATTACTGATATTAGAGAAGCTATGTTAAATGATATGGAACAGAGTTTAGCCACTGGTAAGCCAAGGCAATATATCAGTTTCGATCTCTGGTTGTGGTAATTTCATTTTATTTATCAGGATAACACTTTTGAGAGTGACATGAATGGTGTAATCTTGTTTTATATTTCTACTAATGATAAAACCATTTGAATAGCAGGCAGCCAGAACTATAAGGAGATGGTTTCAGTTGTTTCACTGTTTACTAGTTTATCATTTCATTGTTCTAAATTTTAATCAAATGTTTACTTTCTGCTTCATCCCTAAATCATTTGCTTCTATCCAAATAATTTTTGCCACTGTTGACAGTAACAAAACTTTTAACAAAATGACTAATTATTTATTACTTTCCAACAAGAAATATTACAGAATGTTGAAACAAATAGATATAATCATATTTTGTCTTGTGTAATGAAATTATGAAATAATAATAATAATAATAATAATAATAAAAAAATGGAGCTGACCCAAAATGCCGATTTTGTAACAATGCGATTGAAA
>NC_068983.1:108551984-108561337 GCF_001194135.2 Octopus bimaculoides
AATAATAATATTATCATCATCATCATCATCATCATCATCATCATCATCATGAAGGTGGCAAGCTGGCAGAATTGTTAGCACACTGGAAGAAATGCTTAGTGGTATTTTGCCTGTCGTTACATTCTGAGTTCAAATTCCGCCAAGATCAACTTTGCCTTTCATTCTTTCAGGGTCAAGAAATTTAGTACCAGTAAAACATGGGTTGATGTATTCAACTAGTCCCCTTCCCCAAAATTTCAGGCCTTGTGCCTATAGTAGAAAGGATCATTATTATTATTATTATTAATTCATCTGTCATTGTTGACAATAACCAAGGATATCATATGGAGAAGAAAATAGTGTATACAACTGTGGCTGACTAGTTTGATGCATGATCATAAATTTCTGCCATGTGTTGGGCACCAGTAGTCTGTTGGGATTGAAGGCAAAGAGTTGGCTCTGGACTTGCACAGTTTGTGTTTTCTTTGTGTCTTTGCAATCCTGTTCTGTTTTTAGGAAGTGACACCTCTGTTGTTACAACTTCTCCTCACAGGGTGGTTTTGTGCTTGTGTTTCACATATTTTTATCATCTTTACACTCAAACAAAATTATCATCATTAAATTAACAGCAGTTTTGGGGGAAAGGTGTATAGTTGTTCGACCAGATATATGAATATTTCCCAGACCTTGTAGTTAGTTGATACATATCTGCCTGCTTACATCTAAGTGCTATAGAATGGTGGCATGATTTAAGTGAACTGAGTCTGCATCCCAATTGGATAAACTTACACTTTTTATCTGGAACTGTGAGGTCAATCAATAAATTCTGCTATACTACTTGCCTGTATCATTGAATCTTTAGAGAAGTGCAATGACCAAACTCTTTGGTAAAGATCATGGGACATTTTTTGTTTCACTTTTCACTACTCAGGATTGATTTATTGAATAATTCCCCTTTTTTGTTCCTTAAATGTTATTTTACGCAATTCCTCAATGTAATCTAGTGATAATGCATGTTTTATCTCAGTTTTTTTCAGTCAGATTTTGATAAATTTTCCTTATGATATTAGAAAGTATATTTTTTCTATAAGATGATATGATCAATTATCTTCCATTGACCAAAAGCACAGTATTACAACCCTATATACTTTACTAGCACTTACCAAGGCTTAGTATTCTGGAGAAATAAAAGTCAAGAGTACACTTGGGATTAGAACACAAAAAATTTAAATCATCAAAACAGATGTAATAAAATATTTTGCTTAGCTTATTTCTAATACAATCACAAAGTTACAAATTTGGGTAAGAGTTTAGTTGATAAAATTGACCCCAGTACTTAATACTTACTTTATTTTAATCAACTCTGGAAGGGTAAAAGACAAAGTTGACCTGAGTAGGAACATAAGGATCTGGACAAATATTTCAAACTGTTTTATCTGAAGTTATACCAATTCTACCAATCCATATAACTAGTATAAAATATACTTACAACAAAATGAAGAGAATATTACCATAAGTGGTATTACAATATGACAATCGAAACCATATTCAGAAACTTTCTAATCTTTAAACTAAATATGAAACAATGTAGAATAAGCTGGTAGAATAAGAATAGCCTGAGCAAAGTTCAGAGAGCTCTTACCTCTGCTGACGACAAAGGGCCTCTCACTCAGAGTAAAAGGCAGGCTGTATGATGCATGTGTACGAATAGCCATGCTACATGGCAGTGAAGCATGGGCCGTGACTGCTGAGGACATGCGTAAGCTCACAAGGAATGAAGCCAGTATGCTACAATGGATGTGTAATGTCAGTGTGCATACCCGACAGAGTGTAAGTATCTTGAGAAAAAAGTTGAACATAAGAAGCATCAGTTGTGGTGTGCAAGAGAGACGATTGCGCCGGTATGGACATGTGGCGAGAATGGATGAGGATAGCTGCGTGAAAAAGTGCTACACTCTAGCAGTTGAGGGAGCTCGTGAAAGAGGCAGGCCTAGGAAGACCTGGGATGAGGTGGTGAAGCACGACCTCTGAACATTAGGCCTCACCGAGGCAATGACTTGTGACCGTGACCTTTGGAAATATGTTGTGCGTGAGAGGACCTGGCAAGCCAAGTGAGACCGAAATCCAAGACCTCTGTCAGGGATGTAGCCAGCCCACTTATGTATAACATTCCTTCATTGGACACTAAACTCCGCTTGCGAAGACCTGTTGAGGCAAGTGAAATCGAAATCAAACTAAATTTGTAGGAACACTAAACTCGGCTTGCGAAGACCTGTTGGGGCAAGCGAAATCGTGATGGCACCTGTACCAGTGGAGCACTAAGAGCGTCGTCCAAGTGCGATCGTTGCCAGAGCAGCTGTCTGGCTTCCATGCTGGTGGCACGTAAATAGCACCAGCGTGATCGTTACCAACGTCGCCTTCCTGGCACTTGTGCCGGTGGCATGTGAAAAGACATTCGAGTGAGATCGTTGCCAGTGTTGATGGACTGGCCCCTATGCAGGTGACACATAAAATACACAATTTCAAGCATGGTCATCGCCAGTACCGCCTGACTGGCCCTCGTCCAACCTATGCTAGCATGGAAAGCGGACGTTAAACAACGACGACGTAGCTGAGGATATATAATACAAAATTTTGAAATTAAGAAGACTGATTGTCAGTATTGGCAATAATCAGTCCATAACAGAGTTCATAGAAGAGTTCAGTATGTTCAGATATGATGATGAAGAATGAATGTTACATTTGTTGTATGCAAGTAACCAAAGTGACAACAACACTTTCTGTTTACTTTATTTCCAGACAAAAGATTAGATTTTTCACTCCTCACAATAATTGAACTTATTGATCTGCTTTATATATTCACCTAAATATAATACAAAAAATAATACTGCATATCTCTTCTGTGGTCACTTCACCAAAAAACCCCAAAGACTAACCAATATAATTACCCTTTTCCCTGAGTTCATGCTATGACAATGACCAATATTAACAGTATAAAAGTTCATGAAAAGTCCTTCAGAATGAGTGCTGATAAACATATAAAATAGGAACCTAAAAGAATACTATTGAGAGAACATTATTGAAATTCCTTTTCTTCAGGTGACAATGAATATTTAAACCAAGATGTTTGAAATTAACAACAAATTTCAAAAATACCACATTAATATCTATCATATTTGACATATACTTCATAAATTCTAATGTCTTAGATTTTGTCACACAAATATAAATTTTGTTTTACAACAATATTATTCTATTGCTATAGAATCATGTAAAATTAAAAATAACAGCAAATTCAATGTTTTGTTTGAAGTATTTAATTATTTCTATTTAATGCAATAAACAGAGTCAACTGTCTGACCTTTATTAATCAGATATCAATAAACTAGAAAGCAACTATATTGATTACAGGATCTTATGGTATCTTACATCTGCACAAGGTCACAAATTTATTGAAATGGGGTATAATTAAACGAATCTAGCTCAGTGCATAATTTTATCAGTTCCACTGATAAGAAAAAATCCACCATTGTTGGGTTTTAATACAGAAAGCAAAGGTACGTAGATAAATACTGTGAGTTATTTAAACTAATGCTCTAGTTGATTTCTTACATTAACACAAAACAACATGTTTTATTAGGGTGAAGTATAGGTATGGAATCAACATTAATCTTTGCTTAGCTTTATCAATCCTGGTAGATGGAAGATAAAATCACCTTTGGTAGAATTAAAATTCCAAATGTATTTAGTCTAGTATATTACTGTTTCTACTGCTCTACTATTTAATGGCTTTAGCAGATTTTGAACAGGTAATATATTTAAACCCACTGTGATCAAGAGAAAAAAAAATGTCATTATTTATGACTTCCTATACACAAATTATACTTTGAATAAAGTATTTATGATGGGAACAAACTATATTCCTAGTAATTAAGGTTAATTTGGAACATATGAAAAACAGGAACATTATTTTTTATTGTTGGAAATATCAAGGAAAGCAGTGCTGAACTTACTTTCTAAATGATTATCATTAATCCAAAATATCATCAATTTGATTAAACCTATAAATTACTGGATGTAAAGATAGATAAATTCAATTGACAAGAACAGTATTTCCTTGTCCTATCATAAATATGTGACAAGCTGGCTTTCTCAAGAAAAACAGTTTTTATTGCTTTGTCAATGAATCCATCAAAATAATAGTGCAATGTAGATAATAAAGTATTATCTTTGTTAACATTAATAATGATAAGACTCATGATTTATTTTATTGTTAATTTTTAGCAAGGAAAGTTATACATATTATAATGTGTATAATAAAAAATAATCTAATAATAAATCTGAATTGCATTTTTTCCTTTCGTTCTTTTCACATATTGTATATGCACAATCATCATTTTGTTTTCAGTCAGAATGTGTGTTATCTTTTCTTTTATATTGAGAAAAATACATTAACATACTTCTTTGCTGTATCATTGAAATAAGAGAAAAATCATGCAAAGTAAATCAATTATAATCAATAATTATACCTTATGCCTCAGTCAGTTTGATGCCATTTATATAAATTAACCTTTGACTTTGCTGACAATTCTTGATAAAAAAATCCTACATAATTTGTTTTTAGAAGGAACCATTTTAAATAGGAAAGGATAGTTTTTATCCATAATATTCTAAATCTTTGATGATTATAATACCAGGTGGAATAGATATTGCACAAGATTAAAGAGACAACTGTATTTTTTTCAAAGCTATAAGGGTTTTGAATAATGGAGATTAGACTTTATTATTTGGTTTTGTTCCTTTCATTAAAGAAAAAAAATGCCTTTCTTTGTTAAATTTTTTATTTCACTTAATAGATATCATGGTGCAGTGACAAATTCTCACTAAACTAAGTCTTCTACTTGATTTTTGTTCCTAGTTAAAACTATTCTACTTGCATTAATAATGTCTTTGGCAAAGTCATAAACATCATAACTTCCCATCTGTGTCTCCTATAAATCTAAAAGTTTATGCCAGTGTAAGAAAATATGCAATGAATTCAATATAATCAATAATTCAATGTTCAAATAAGTTTTCTATCTTTTCTGTAGTTTTATATACCTACTTCCATTTTTGCATTGATAGGATGATCTGCAAATTTGAACATTTGCATATTACTGGAGCAAGTGATTTTTGAAAAGAAAGTGCTTCAGTCTATGGAACATTCAACAGTTAAATAAGAGTATTCTCTTTTGTCTGGAAAGCAAACTGAGACAACTAATATGTGCAATAATATTATGTGCCCTTTAACAAAGCAATTTTTTTTGTAAAATTTGGAAACTTGGCCATATTGTCAGCGGTCAATGACTTTAAGCTGAATATTACAACTATATTTCAGGGAGTCAAAAAGATAATTCAGTCATTCTATAGTACATTTATCCTATTTCCTCAAGTTATTCAAAATAATTCTAAGATTATCTGCCTAAGAAGCTAGTATCATATTTTAGCTAATAATATTTAACTCTTATGAACAAAAAAAAAAAAAGATTGTAATGAAGAACATTGGTTAAGATAGAAATAATCTTTTTATTAATTTAATAAGTTTAGCAACACATTATTGATCATTTGATTTGATAAAAGAAAAAAAAAACATAAAAGAAACAAACAAAACTGTCCTTATATTTCCAGTAACATGCTGTTGGGATAAACATTTAGTTGCTTTCATCTAATTTGTAACTAGTAAAATGTTTCTGTCTTAGGCAGACATTAAGTTATTAAAATTTTGACTACTTATTACTTATATATTTTTTGTAAAACATCTTTTGTTTCCATTCAAAATACCAAATAACCTTGACAACACATTTTCTTGATTAAAAGCTAATACCTCTGTCTCTTAATTTACAATTAAATCAACTCAAGATGAATTCAACAGACCTCCTCAGGGTATTTCTAAACCTAAAGTTGTCATTCCTATCATTACATTTTCCACTTGCATAATTTCTAAGATTATGTTTTCAATGAACATTAAGAAAGTCAATATGCTGGAATAATTCTCAGTTCTTCTGCTTCTAAATTTATTCTGTTACTTCTAAGTTTTTCCATCTTTTATGATACTTGGATAGTTATTCAAATAACAGTTTCCCCTAAATTCAGATATCTCTATGGCAACAATTCCATTATGTTAACATAACTATAAATGTAATTGAATAGTGACTTATTTCAATGAAACTACTGGAGTACATTTGCTTCTACCATGCAATTTACTTTTATTTAGTGATATATTGCTGGAACACTAGTAATTCAACTTAAGCAATATTAAATAAATTTTCATTTGAGATGCAGTACAAAAGTAGAAGTAAATGCAGAATTCACACTATATTTATGTATACATATAGGCTTTCAATGTTATTAAAATTATATTAATGACATTTAGTAAAAGATATATAAATTGAATATTTATAAAATATTCAAGAAGATACTTACAAAAATCAAATTAGGAATAAAAGTAGAGCAAATAAAGTATTAGATGTAATTTTAATGGAACAGCTTGTTCATCAGTTTAAATTAATATGAAAAATACTTAAAATATGTTTGGATGCAATCTATGACTAAGATAAATAAATAGCCTAGTAAATATGAAAAAATACTTAAACTGTTTGTCTCTAACTGTGGATATGTTTTTGCAAGTGCTGAGAGAAGCTGTCAGAAATATTAAGAGGGTAAATTATACATTTAGTTGAATTAAACAGAAACAGCCTAGCTGAATACTCTAATTTTCACTTTTCTGAATCATAATATTCTCTGCAATCTTTTAGCAAGAAATTTTAAAAGGCTTCAAAATTTCCATTTGAGATGTTGTACGTGCTTGACACCTAAAAGAAATTTTTCATGATATGCTAACTAGCTTTAACTTCCTGTAATTAAAACCATTAAGAAACTTTGCCATAAACAGCTCCTTAATAATTACTAATGCAGACTCTGTAATATTAGTTGAGATTCTCTCATATACAAATGATGTCAAATTTATAAAGCATTGATAGAGATGGGCATACATAAAATCATCAAGCCATTTTTATATGAAAATGACTAAACTATAAGTAAGAAACAAGTGATGGTCTTTATCAGCAAAAATCAGTTAATAATATTTGAAAGGCTCTGCTTGAAACATTAGAAGTCAGTGATCATCCTACCACTTATTTTATGAAGCTTAAAATCTTTCTATAATTTAAAATGAAAACTAATCCCTTGAACTTTCAGGTTTCTCACAAGCACATACTATACCTTGAATCAACACAACCGTTTAATTCTTTCAACCTTTCAACTCTGTAACCTATAACAATCTCTTATGTTCCTGCAATACATTAATGTATTTTTAAAACTTCAAATTAACCAAACATGACTTAGTCAACCATGTCCAACTCTCTGATTTGAGATGTCTAGTCAAGGAGGCCAATTTTGCTTTGTTGTATACAAGGATTGATATGAATATACGTTCTGTGTAATAGTTGGTAAAATTCTCGTCTGAGAAATAATAAAAGATATAAAATCCTCTTAAAATCAAATTTTGAAAATTTTCTTTAAAGATCAGTGTTGATGAATTTTATGACTTGAAACTTTTTACTTTTTTCTCATGGATGAAAGCTATTTAACCATGTATTTAATATGAGTGTCAAAAAGTCCAATGTATTTAAAAGGAATAATGCTTGTATCTAAAGTAGTAAAATAATAAAATCATGATGATAACATTAAAGTTTATTTCATAACGCTATTCTTGTCTTTGAGAAAGTATATGTGAAGTTTTTGTCTCCAAAGATTTAAAGAAGATTTACTTGAATGATACTTTGATGCAAATTTTATCGTTGAATAAATTCAAATTGATAACGTGTGAAATTTATCACTATTTCATAAAAACATAATTTTGTCAAAAGCATGAATTTTCTTATAAGAAGCAAAAATACATAATAGTAAGTTTACTTATTATTCTTTTTCCTATGAGAAGAAAAAAGCACTTTGCGTGCAAATGTAATTCTAAAATGGATATTAATGATTTCTAGATAAGAAATCTATTTAACAAACCAAATAACTAAAAGAGAATTTGGAAAAATTAAGTATATATTAAAACTATCTTTCAAATACAGTGAGTTTCATTTTGACATCTATAAACTTTCATACATTATGGGGGATCACAACAAAAGTTTTTCTATCATTGCGTGAGGTTTGCATGTAAGCTAAAATCAAATTATTTACAATAATTTACTACATGAAATAAACAATTTTTTTCAGATGTGAGTATTAACATTTTTATAGAATAATGATTGTGAAAATGATATAAAAATGTAACAAATTATAACAAATAGCAAAAATCGGCCATGAACATTTTTAAAAATCAAAATTATAGTCATATATGCATGCAAATATGGATGTAACATAATGTATGTAAGCCACACTTCAATATTTTCTCAATCAAATAATGTATAAATGTTTGTTTGAAGTATTTACATATATTTATAACCAAAAAAGATATTCCTTCCCATTTTTAAATATTTAGATATCAATACAAACATATATATATATATATATACATATATGTGTACAGATATATGTACATATGTACACATACATACACACATATACATATATAAACACATGCAAATACACACGGAAGCACACTGTGTGTTTCTGGGGGGGGGGCACGTGTGTATGTCTGTGTATAGTAACTTAAATGCTGGCACAAAAACACATACAGAATGTATCAATATATTTTGCCCAAATTCAGACACCAACATATATGATTTCTCTTTTAGACATTACTGATACATATTAATTATCATTATATGAAATGCAAATTTGGCTCCAGTAGGATATGAAAACTAAAATATTAGGCACAACATTTAACAAAGTAAATTAACTACTTCAACTCAACACTGCTTGAATACACTATTACTGCACTATACTATACGTACCCAACTTACAAGGGCACAAATGTGTAAACAATGTCTGCATACCTAAAACAAAACTACTCCTAAAATGTATGCATAGTGAGAGCATGGATACAGTTTCATTCTCTCATTATGACATAATTCTGAGTTAACATATTAATTCTGCCTGCTCCATTTTGCCTTACTGAACAATAAGTAGGCTCCATCTCTTCTTTATTGTAGAGTAATTGAGTGATTAGTAGTAGAAAGGGCTACCAGCTGTAAAAACATTTGCTATATCAAATAAACCAACCAACTCATGCAAGCAAGAAAAACTGATTGCAAAGCACACCATATACATGTGTATGTATGTGTGCATTAGTGAGTGTCTATGTGTGTGTGTGCATTTATATATATGTGTGTATATCTCTCTCTCACACATACTCTCTCTCTCTCTCTCTCTGTACATATATATAT
>NC_068983.1:108561407-108572778 GCF_001194135.2 Octopus bimaculoides
TATATATATATATATATATATATATTTATATATATGCATATGTATGTATATACATATGCCTATGTATCTGTATATATGTAAAATATATATTATCATCATCATAATCATCTTTTAATATGCATCTTCCATGCTGGCACAGTTCAATGACTTGATAGGATCCAATAGATCAGAGAATGGCAACTAGTTCCAGTATCCACTTCAACAAGATTTTGTATGGCTGGATACCCAGCCTAATGCCAACCAGTCTCCAGAGTGTACAGGTTGTTTTTTCATGGTACCACCACTAGTGTGATTGTAATGTAGTTGACAAGACTACAATCTCCTCTGGTTCTCTATAGCAGAGTGGGGTGTTGTTTAACAATTTTTGTTATTTAATTAATTTCATCAAAGATATGTGTTTAAAAGATGAAAGACTAATCATTATTGTATATAAGTATATGAAATGTGCCTTGGTTTTGTTTGAGATATCGGTTGGCAAGAAAAGAATTATATATAGTTTTCTGCAAGACATAATCACATTTATTTTCCTACTAATACGTGGCTTGACTTTCTTGGCAATGATCCACTCTGTAGTAGCATTTTAATTTTCCATGTATATTGGAATAATAATATCACATTGATTTTATTCTGGATCGGAAGGAATGGATATGTTGTGTATATTAGATTTTGAAGGTGTTTCCTGTTAATGCAATATATGCTATTTCAGTACTATTTAGAAACATTCTGAGCAATCTCATGAATGAAAACATGCATATCAAAATTCCAGCATGTAAGACTGATATTAAAAAAATAAAAGATGATACGGAAAAGCACATATAGAGTTTTATATGCATTCAAAACTTGATATACAAAGCAGTGTGGTAAGAAGTTTGCTTCCCAACCACACGATTCCATGTTCAGTTCCACTGCATGGCATTTTGGGTGTCTTCTACTATAACTCGAGGTTGCCATAATAAAACTCCGAGTTTCGGATGTTGGGGCAGAAATCTGCTCCAGTTTCTCATCAATTATCAAGGCAATCAAAAATTTTTTTTGATTGCCTTGATAACTGATGAGATGCTGGAACAGATTTCCACCCCGACATCCGAAACTTGGAGTTTATTATGGCAACCGAATAATTGTCACATATATTACAGATAAATTCCTCTATTTACATAATATCGAGGTCTCATTCATTCTTTTGTTGCCAAACCATTACTATTAATAAAAAAATATATATATACATACACACATATACATATATATATATATATATATATATATATATATATATATACATACACACATATACATATATATATATACATAAAGGCTAAAAATAAACTTATCATTGAAAAGAACTAACCAGCTGTGAACCCAATTTTCTTCTTTTCTCTTTCCCATCGACACACACACGCACACACACAGACACACACACCAACACAAAAAAACACACACTCACACACATACACACTCTCTCTCTCTCACTTTTCCTCACCCTCTCTTACTATCCTATATATCTCTCTCTCCACCCCTACACACTCAATAAAACTATATAAAGAGACCCGCTAGAATGTTTTCTCAAAACAATTTGAAAAACCAACACGACTAGGTGAAAAGCGCTTCATTTAATATGTGACATTAATAAAAATCTGTAAATGTACAAACAACCAGGTTTCTGAGTACCTTAATTAAAAAATTTTTTTCTATATAATTTCTGTACATCACCTCCAAACCTTCAAATATATATACATATATATACACACACACACATATATATATACATATAGATATATATACATATATATATATATATAGATAGATAGAGGCATACATACATACATACACACACATGTATATAAATCACAAGTTCATACCCACACCCACATATATGAGTGGCTATTTGTAAAGATACAAAGATATGAACAATTTTAGAAATGTCTCTTATCATGTATGCATAGAAAATATATTTCTGTAAATTTAAATAAAGTGAAATATAAAAATGCAAAGCTTTGTGAAAAAAAAATTTATTCCATATTTTGTTGAAAACTTTGTAATAGATAGTTAGAAATTTTTTCAGTTCAAGATCTGGTCTTGTTAAAGTCGGAATATTCAATAAATTGTTCTCCAGCTTTGCTTCATTAAGTGCAATTATGATCTTGTTGTTTATATGCTGAAACTACAACAATTTAAGTACACTACAAAAACTTACTTTCTTTAAAGTATTGTTTATATGGTAAACAATGAAACAGGTCATAGTATCAAAATAATATAGAAGATAGCAGGAATTAAAGTAAATTTGAGTTCAATTAAATCAATGATTTTTTTCTTAATTTGCTGAGAGTCACAAGGCTACATTCTTTTCATTAGTATTCTCTTTCATAAATAATATCAAACCTTATTGAATCTTTTGTTAATGGTGATGCCCTTCATGGCTACAGTCCACTGGCTGTAACCAATAATGCCATTAGTTTATATATATATATATAAATTTGTTTTTCAATGTTCATTGTCCATATGAAAAAAACTATGAGTTTATGAATTTCCTAAAAACTATAAAAATGTATTTGAAAATTGCTATTAATATCTGATAATCCTGTTAACTATATTTTTGTTCTCATTCATTGATGTTACTTTGATAAGTCTCTTTAAATTATAAACAAATCATGACAATATATTTATATCTAATTGTATATAATTATGACAACATATTTATATTCAATTATGTATAATTATGACAATATATATATTTATATTTGATATTAATGTGAGTCAGAGAAGCTCTTTCAAATAACTGAAAGGGATTCTAATAGAGTAGTTGCAATTGCCTCCCTTCTGATCATCACTTTCCTCTGCTCATCTCTCATTAATATTTTATTAAACTCTATTCTTTTCTATAGTGGACTATTTTTTAGCACCTGAACCTTACTGAAACCCTTGTTAATGGGAGTCAACCGAATTAGTGAGAGCCATTGACTGGAACCAAAAAAGAGTAATAAGTATAAGCCTTTCATTTTGTAATTGAGAAATTAATCTGTTATTTTCTAATCTTACAGTTTAAACCTTGTCTCGGCAGCCCCAAGCTAAATTGCCAACCAGTGGGCTACATCAGTTTCTCATGTCTAGGATTAGAAGCCTTCTGTTAGTTTCCACCATTGTAGAATGTGATGACTGAACTCTTTCTGACCTATGCCTCATCAATTCAGGTATAAGCCCAAAATTTACTTAGGTTCTTCATTCTATCTTAACACAAGCATTATCTACAAGTACATAAAACTAGTTCGCAATAAACCTACAATTCTCCCATAAGCAGATCTTGAAAACATTCTCCAATGGTGTCTTAATGACTTTGTTTCCTTCACTAGCACAAAAATACTATTATTGCACAATTCAGTTAACTGATATGCTATCTCACCTACCACTAAAAGCCTTAAAGCTGCTGCAATCCACACCCACATCATAGGTAAAACTAAGTCCCAAAGATTTACCTGTCTCTTTAGGTCCAGAAAATACTTCCTCTGTCAGTAGTTTCCAACTCTTTACAAAGTTCAGGTAGGACTCACCCACAACTACAATGCTATTATTTAATTTTTTTTTTTTTATTTGTTGAAAGTATTCATTTCAACTGTACAAACAGCCTGGCTGAAATAATTAATGCATTCTTCTAGAAGTGAATAAAAAATTATCAAACTTGAGGGGATGAGCCCCTTAGATACTAACATGGGCCCCCATATATGGATTCTAATGGCACAGAGGCCCACTTGCCATCAGGCAAGCTTACAAGCTGGCAATCTGGCCAGTCTGCCACTGCGTATAACCAGACTGGACTATATTAAAAAGAGTCCCAGAGTTGCTTACCACACATCCCAACTTCTAAACATGCTATCGCTCACACTGCCACTTCTACCACAACAACACTAATTTCTGCCCCTCAAAGCTGGCTTGTCATGTGCTATTGAGGCCTGACTCACTGTGAGTATATGTCAAGTCAGTATACATGTTGCACTTTATGATAGTTCAGTTCCAGCAGCTAGTCTCACTGATATTTATTTTGGTATACATATGTTTTCCTATTTCATTTAATGCATATATTTATTTCTTACTTATACACCAGGCTACAAGTTTATAGGGTAGAAAAATAAGTTTATGTAACACTTATCCCATTATCCTTGGCACTAATGGTTATTAATATATGAAATAAACATGGTTTAACTGAAAACTGAAACTAATACAAATAACTTACTGTCCAGCAGCTCACATCTTGTTCTATGGTTCTTGCCATTTGATTTATATATTCAGACCATACCTTATTATTCCTCTATGGTACAGTACATCTTTTTGATCATGCCATAATTTCAAACTACATTAGACATATCTTCCATTTTAACTAAATATTACAGCAAGTAATTGTTTTTGTGAGCTACATTTGTCATAAATTCCATTACACTATCATAAAATTATTCAGATGAAATACATAGCTTTCAGCTAGGTCTTTGTAAATTCCAGTAGATTATGATACATCAGTTGTTAGTAAGGGTGAAGTGCTCAGCTATTTATACAGGATATATTTTTCATTTTAATACAATCTCTATATTAAATAGGCAAAATAATTTCAGCAGAAACTAATTTTATAAATATAGTGTTCCTTTTTTTTTTCTTTCTTCCTATTTTCTTTTTTCATATTTTCTTTTATTGCTAAGCCACTGACCTTTTAAAATGTATCTCTAGGACTCACAAAGCTTTGATAATTGATCTAACATTTTACTTACTTTTACTTTTCCTATTTTTTTCTTCCTTTCTTTTAACAAGTCACACAAAATTAAGTATTCCCTCTCTCCCACTTCCCTCCTCACTTCCTTCTCTGTGAGGTTTCATATAAACTATTTATTTATAATTTCTAGTCACTTTTCTGCATAATTATTTTATTTTATTCATTAAGTTCATCATTCGAATAAACCTTTTTTCTCACCTCACCACACATTATTGTCTTTTACTTTAAATATAAAAATTGCTTTCTCACCTGTATTCTCATATAGCAGGCCTTGTCATAGGTAGTATATTTTCATTTCACTAAGATAAATTCCAACACAGTTCCTTCAATACAATTTTGTACAAAATATGCTGGCCACCTGGAATGGCATAGATATTTCCTCCTTATTACTTCACTCTTAAATATTTTCAACATTACCTGAGTTGTAGGGTTCATACCCACTGCAATTCAGATGATTAATTGACAAGAATTTAATCACTAATACACATTTGTTTACCAACCAAAGCTGAACTTTGGAGAGGAATTATTGAGAAGTACAAAAGAACATAACTCAATTGAGTACAAATAGAACACCAACTCTATTAATTTTAGTAGATTGAAAAAAGTCTGTGAAAGATAAGGATGCAACCCATTTTTTTCAGACTAAATAATTAAAAAGCAGATAGCAATGTCCAAGCATGACTACAGTCCAATGATTGCAACAAGTGAAAGATAAAAGTGATATAAAAGTTGGATATACAGGGGTCAAAAGAGATTTGTTTTTAAAAGTTTAAATACTTGTATTTATAGACTGTATTTTATTGCATAACATTTTTATCTTTAAATGTTATTCCTTATTTTTCATTAATTTCCTAAAAATCCAGTCAACAATAATGAGTTTATGTCTTAAGGTTGAATGATCATGCTGTTTCTTCATTCTTTGTTTTTATTTGTTCTTTTCTAATGTGTATTTTTTTTTGTCTCTAGAATGCTAAAAATAGTATTTCAGTTTTAGTATATAATGTGGAAAATCAAGATATGAACTAACAAAGCTTTCTACTCTACTCATATGAAGAGATGCACATGTCACTATTTGTAGAGTGATATTAAGTACCACACTGTTGTTGATAATCTATGTAACATTCAGCAAAGAACAATTGATAATGATGTGTTGAAACAATTGCAGTGATGTGTAATAAAACATGCTTAATATATCTTCTCTTATAAATAGTTTTGTATACATTTAATAGATTTCCACCTATATATCCAGTGAGAGAAGAAGTCCCACTGTATAATAGTATTTGGTAGTCAATACCCACAGACGAGCTTTGGAAAGCATACTATAAGTTTCTTTATCCAGATTATATTGACCTAATATAATATCCAGACTATATTGACTTAATATGTATATATATTTCGGACTATGATTATTTTATACTTTATCTATTTTTCATATTTATTCCATCACTTTTTTAAAAAATCATAAAAGTATTCATTTATTTATTCTCTCATTTGTATAACACTATTATTTACTGTAACTCATTATCTAACCTTTATTTACCAATTATTACCCTACTACAACTTTTACTAATTTCTTTGAGAAAGGTGATTAACTCTTTTGATACCAACCTGGCTGAAACTGCCTCTGGCTCTATAGTACAAATGTCTTATTTTCAAAAGTTTTGAATTAGAATCTTCCACCAAACCTTAATCCCAATTTATGTTCCTGACACTAGCTTAATGATAACTAAGTTATTTTACTAATTTCTTTTATTCTTTTACTTGTTTCAGTCATTTGACTGCAGCCATGCTGGAGCACCACATCTAGTCAGACAAATTGACCCCAGGACTTATTCTTTGTAAGCCTAACACATTCTATTGACCTCTTTTGCCGAACCGCTAAGTTATGGGAATGTAAACAAACCAGCATCGGTTGTCAAGTGATGTTGGGAGGACAAACACAAACATATACACATACATACACACACATATATATATATATATATATATATATATGCATATATACAATGGGCTTTTTTCAGTTTCTGTCTACCAAATCCACTCACAAGGCTTTGGTTGGCCCAAGGCTATAGTAGAAGACACTTGCCCAAGTTGTCACAGAATGGGACTGAACTCAGAACTGTGTGGTTGGTAAGCAAGCTACTTATCACACAGCCACTCCTGCATTTAAAATGAATTGAAAGAAACAGAGCATCTCAACAGAAATATGGTAATAAAAGGGTAACAGATTCAATCAATTTTCAAGTCTTATTGGGTCTCATCAGAGATGTCTTCATCACTTGACCAATTCCAAAGATTATTATAAGTGTGTGTATATATAAGTGTGTGTATATATATACATATATAAGTGTATATATACATATATACATATATATATACATATATATATATACATATATAAGTGTATATATAAGTGTGTATATATATATATACATATATATATATCATCATCATCATTTAACATCTGCTTTCCATGCCGACAGGGGTTGGACGGTTTGACATGGAGCTGTCCAGACTCCAATTGTTTGTTGTGGCATGGTTTCTATGGCTGAATGCCCTTCCTAATGCCAACCACTTAACAGAGAGCATTGGGTGCATTTTACATGCCACTGGCATGGATGTGTTCATGCTGCGCTGGCATGGGTGTGTTTACACAACACCAGCATGAGTGTTTTTTTATGTGGTACTGGTACCTGAAAGGACAAGCCTGTATGTGTGGAAGACTGTGATTTTACTTAGCTTGAGGCATCCTATGAAGCACAAAAAATCACCACATCTCCCATTCTTTTGTCATTATATATATGTAAATCTCTGTTTGTCATTCCATACAATCAATTAATTTTGAGTGTTTAACATACTCCATATGATGGGACCCTACCTACAATGTTGTAATCAGTTAAAATTATTCTTGTAATGAAAAGAACAAGTACTATCATTAATGATAGTTCATATCAAGAAAGACAAGAAAAAAATTCAGAATATAACTTAATCAAAAATTAAATAGGGGCATACTATCTGATGTTTGTTATGTACAGTGACAACTCCAAGCTCCACAGTTTGAATTCAAAACATACTTTAATTGCTTCTGAGTGATGAAAATCAGTTTATATGCAAATAGACATCCTAGTAAAATTTTATAACTTATTTTCTTTCTTATTTGCTATGCTGATGCATAAGATACAATAGCTTGTTGTCTCATCCTCGTCATCACTGCACTACTTATTGCATGTTACAACATTAATAGTACTTCATCTGTTTTAAATTAAATATACAGAGCTGAAGCAAATCTAATCCTTATAGACGTATGTAAAGAAAACTTGACACTTTGCTGCTTTCTTAGCAAATAGCTTGAATACTTTATACCTATGTCCTGGAATAGCAAGTACTTGTCAATACATATTTTTTCCCCTTCACTCTCTTCTGCATAATGATTGTATCCTTACTTTTCTCCTTTATCACGATGTTAGTAACTTTAACTTTTCAAGTGTTACCTGGTAAACCAGAATTTTCAGTTAGTGAATTTATTCTCAAGTTCTCTTTTGATTTTCCCTTTTAAGTGTCAATTTACCTAGGAATAAAAATCCCAAGAAACCATAATCTTCATATAGTCTGATTATTGACTTACAGAAGAGGATGAGAGAAGAAATATAATTTTGTTAACAGTAGAAAATAACAAAGAAAATATGGTGTAATCTTTGTGAAAGCTAGTGTATGAATACTCTAGTTGTCACAAAGAATCCACTAGTTACACTGATATTGTATGAAACAACTTAAAATATGCATTATGGTATATATCTGATTCCATTATTTTGTCCATGTGACATACATTTGCCTTTCTCCAGGTTTGTTTTCCTGCCTTCCTTATCCACAGCCATGATTACACATAATTAGAAGTTTCTTCTATTATTCTAAAATAAAGTTATTTTGCTTCTTTCAAAAGAAAAATAATTTTACAATCTTTCTTTGTTAATATTTTATTTATTATTTCTAACTGACTCCATTGAACATATCACTTCCTTGATGTTAGAGTAATTAAATGTGTAATAGCTTACTAGCATCTATTACAAAGGGTGATATCTTAATGTTAAGGATTGAAGTGAAAAATAATTTTTACAAAATTTCAAATCCAAGAATTCAATCAATACATATCTAAATAAAGTATGAATGAAAAATTATAAAATAGAAAATTTAGTGATATAAACGTCTGAATTTTTGAAGTTGCATATAATGATGAACTGACGTGTGTACTTATAGGAAAAACTACAATACCTGCAGAGAAAAATAATAGAAAATAATGAATAAATTCACGAAGCATTTTCTAAAACTAGAAAGACAAAGTGTGTGTGTGTGTTCAGATCTGTTTCAGTGTGCTATGGCAGTAAAAAAGTGAAGTGTATTATCATGGATTAAGATACTTTAATTTATATGTGACTTATGTGACATAAAAAGAGAAGAATTTTGAAAGAGTTCCAGCTGTTTTTAAAAAAGAAACCTAATTACTCTACCACTCCGTTATTAAAGTGATATTTAGGAAAGGTAATATCAACAATACTCATAAGACTTGTAATGCCTTACTTTTCTAATTCAGATATTACCAGCAAATAAAATATAATATCATTAAATATTAAATGTAAAGGTTGCCATCAAGCCTTTGCCTTCATTGCATCCACCATCAACTTTTAATTTTGATAACTGAGTTTGAACATTTTTTGCATTCAATCACTTTTGTGAACTGTCTTAACTTTGCATTCTTTCAAGATTAAGACACTAAATGCTAGTTCTATATTTGAGTCAATTTTATCTTTTATCCTTCTGGGGGTGAATAAAATAAAGTAGCAGTCAAGGACTGGAGTTGATTTGATTGACTACATTCATCTCTGAGTACTTTATGTAAATATCAAAAAACCAATATAAAAGTGATATAGTGAATGTAAGAGACTAGTAATGATGGCTGCAAGCAAAGTCCATGACAAGGTGTTACTTCCAGGTCAAAACTATCTCATCTCACTTGCATTGCCTATGGTTAGGTATAAGAACATCCAAACACAAATGTCACATTATGATGGGCTAATCAAATGCTATAAGTAAAATGAAACATTTTCCTATTTGTTTAATATACAGTTAAATTCATACCACTATCCTAATTTTATTACTAAAACATTAGGATAGTTTAAACTAGCTACTTTAAATAGTTGATTGCATTGTAGCACATCGTTATCTTTTTTCTTTACATTTTCGAAGAAGCTTCATTTAATAAATTTAATAAATAATCCTATGAAAAATCATTCCTTTTTAATAATTAAAACTGAGAAAGTTGACATGATAAAATAGCAACAAATTTTCATCGATATAATGTCAAAACTTTTAAATAAAAATGCATTGGCCATACTCTCAAAGCTAGAATGTATAAAATAATATAAGAATCAAAGTAAAATAAGATATGTGTATTCACAACAACTCTAGACAGGTTCCTGAAATCAAGAACCAAAATATGTTCTTTAATTATGAGTTCTTCCCCCTTACTTTACTGTATTGTTTAACAAATGAAGGTTTTTGATATTTAGGAAAGGTAATATCAATTTTCTGAATATTATTACAAAAGATAATTTTCTTCCGTGGCTATGAAGCTTTCTACTTTCATCAATTTTAGAAACAGTTCTTAATGCAGCTATTGCTGAAACATATTTCAAAATTATAATAATAATGTGTAACAGTTTCAGATTTTCACTGGCATGGAAAGCGAACATTAAACGATAATGATGATGATGATATACTTGTAGGACCTGTAGATAGCTCACAGGATCAATGGTAAGCCTACTGGGTTATTTCTGAAAACTTTACCCAAAGCACCTGAAAGTGTAGCCTGTGTTGTGTCTGTAAAGAAAGATAGTTGCACATCTGCGACTCACTGAAAAGTGAAAGAAATTGGAATATGATGATTACTTAATGCAGTTTATATACACACTTTATATACTTTATGCATGATTTTATAAATATTCACTCTTATTTTTCTATTTTTCCCATAAAGGAAAAACAAAAATAACCCATACATATGATACAACCTTTAGTTAAATTACATATATCTACCACATAAATAAACATGAATATTTCACGGAATTGCACTTATGCACAGTGTTAAGTGATAGGTGATATAAAAAACTTAGTTCAAATTTTTAAAAAATACACTTTTCACTATCCAATCACTACTGCCACCTCCATCAACATCATCATCATCAACTCTCCCTCATCTCTCTCACCCCATCTTCTTTCTCTCTCTCCCTTCTCTCTCTCTCTCTTCCCTCTCTCTACCTTTCTTTAACCTCACCATCAGAACATCACCCCTCTGCTAAAATTATGTTCTTAACTCTCCTCCTCTATATCATTACTACTTTAAACTAACCTTTTAAACCACAAAATAAACACTATGTTCCCTTACCTCACGTCATGGACACTTCTCTCCCTCTCCCTCTTTTTCTTTTTCCCTCTTTCTGTATCATTCTTCACCTTATCCTCTTTTTCTCTCTCTTTCCCTTCAACTAATCAGGTGAAACCATTAGAATTACATTCCCTCTACCTGTTCATCTTTTTTTTTTTTGTAAATTCCAGCTATATATATATATA
>NC_068983.1:108572952-108576235 GCF_001194135.2 Octopus bimaculoides
ATATATATATATATATATACATATATATATGTCTTATTAGTTAATTTGGTTGATGGAAAAGGTAAGAAAACCATTGTGAGTGTGACTCTGTGTGTGTTAGTTGTATGTGTGTATGTGTGTGTGTCTTGGATGTGTGCATGCGTATGCTTGTATTTCCTTGTCTTGGAATAAAGTGATAGCTGTAACTGAGTGTCTATGTCATACAAGTAGCATCGTTCCATTTTCAATATTCTGCAAGAACATGGCTGGTCATGAGGAAGTATCATTTTGCTTGAAAACTGGTAAGGGTTGGTGACAGAAAAGGCATCTGATAGTAGAAAATTTTTTTCATTAAAGCATGGAAAAGTGGCCATTAAAATGATGTTGACATTTTTCTGTGCAGTTCAGTTTTCTCCATTAAACTACACTCACATGACATTGGTTAACCTTATATAATGTTGGAAGATATTTGCTCAAATAGATTGAAACCAAAACCAAATGCATGCAAACTATGCAAAAAACACACTGCTGTGTCAGTGCCCATTTAACCATTCACTATATTTACAAAGAATGTAAAATCTATTTCTGTATGTAAATATTAAATTTTTCACATTAATAATAGTTACTGATGTAATTATTTTTGAACAATATGCAAAATTGTTATTTGCTTCGAATTAAAGTCATTTGTATACAAATTTTAGTTACAATTCATATCATGTTCTTTTCCCAACAAATGAGTTTTCTTAAAATTCTCAGCAAGAATGTAAAACATTGTTATCTGTATAATAATGAATAAAATGAAACTGAAAGGAATTTTTTGTGATGGTGATAATGGGGCTGCAAATGCCCTGGTTCTCTTCAAAAGAAAAAAAAGAATGGAATTAAGCAGAAATTTTAAAACCTGAAAATAGAATGCATACAGTCACACACACACACACACACACACACACACACACACACACACACATGCTTGTTTTTATGTTCAGTTATAAGATTATTCTTTCGTAGAGTACAAATTTATTATTCTCAAACAAGGAGAAAACTCTTGCTTAAGAATAATATATATTATATGTATATACATGACACACATAATATACAATACACACATATATTGACATACATATACACACATTTTATGTGTGTGCATGTCAATCTATATGTGTGCATGTGTGTGCATATGCAAAAGAAAATATCTACACACACAAATACACACATGAGCCACTGAAAGAGCCTCTGTGTGGTTGGTCAATCTACTAGAAATAACAATGAAATCACCCCTAAATTACATTCTACCAACTGAAGAGAGAAGGCTATTTCAAATTATGTGTCCCTAGATATGCAATGCTCAAGTAAAGAAGATAAGGTCTAACCTCAGCTAAAAGACCACCATCACCACCACCATCACCACTACGGCTACAAACAATAACACATATTTTGTTCCCTTCAAAATGTAGACATTCAGGATAATAACTTAATTTCAATCCAATAATAAAAGAAAATACCCTCTTATAAGTAATCTAATGGGAATCATTTTGATTCAGGACTGCACCTTTTTTGGAACATTTTAATTATGTTTTGTCTACAAATATTTATCCTAAACCTTAATTACAACATCTCTATTATTTTATGAAAACTTCCTGCTATTTTAAAGTTTGCTCTTCATTGAGACATTTTATTATAGTTGTACTAATTAGTGTGGAGGTTTTAATTGGTATTCACTAAGGTTACTTAGTAATTCCAAGCGATTCCAAGCTCATTCAATTTTATATAATGTCAAAACCTGGTAGATTTATGCTCAATCATGATCACGAAGACGTTATAAAATGCAAAGTGCTATGATAATAGTTGAGCGCACAAGAACATTTAGTTTAATAGAGATATATAATGTGGCAGTTTTCATTTCAGTTGTTTTGCTTAAATACATGAACAGAGCTTGCACATGAGTCTGAACTAATCAACTTTCATGCAAGTGATAACATCTCAGTAAATCAACTACCATATTTTTCATGCAGAAAAAAGTATAGTCAAGTGATTTGTAGAGTTTGTGTTGTTGCCATGAACAATACTCAACTTTTTTAAAGATCTTTCATATCTTTAACAAAGATCTTTCAGATCTTTAACAAAGTGACTACACATAAAGCTTGACTTCATACATAAGTAACACAAGTAATTAAGGTTATTAGTATGAGCATCAACTTACTGTTCAGAATATCAGCTGAACAGTATATGTAGTCTTTATTTACAGTTTTATATTTTATACTTAATGTAATAATTTCTCAAAAAGAATTCAGTCAGTTTGTAATAGATTTACATTCTTCAACTATTTTTTTTTTCTATATTAGAAAATTTATCTTTGATGCTGTCCTCACTTTCTTCTTTCTCATTTGCTGTTTTTTTTCTTTTCATCTTTATTTCCATATTCATTTTCTCATTTTAGACAATAAAATATTTTTCTGTTCTTTCACTATATTTGGACAATTTCTGTTTCCTCATGAATTATTTCTTTTTATGTATTACAAGGGTGGGGGCAGTTCTACTTTCTATATTTTATCTACTTCTCATTCTTTTATTTTTGATATCTCTCCATCTGTAAACCAATTTTCAACACTTTATCACAAAGAAGCTTATAGTTACCAGCTAAAGTTCTAATCATTCATTCTTGAGAAAATCAAGTCTACAGCAAGAAGTAATTCGGGCAAACATTTTAGGTTATTACTTAACAATAAATATTTTCAAGCCTTTTTACATTTTATACTCAGTAATCATAAGTTTGTTTCTTATTGCTTATATAAATGCATTATTGTTTAAGAAAATTAGATCTTTTCTTCTCACTTTCAAAACTGGCATTCTTTCTCATAATGATTTATGGTTTGATCTACAGAGAAGTACCATGTGTGCGTGTGTGTGTGTGTGTGTGTGTGTGTGTGTGTGTGTGTGTGTGTGTGTGTGTGTGTGTGTGTGTGTGTGTGTGTGTGTGTGTGTGTACATGCGTTTTTATTTCCTTCCTTATTTTAATTAAAATAAATAACCCTGCTATCCTTGATATCATTTGTGCTTTTTATACTCAAAGTTGTTCTTCCATAGCAAACACCATTTTTGTTAGTGAATATGCAAATATGCTATAAATGATATGCACATTTTTAATCTTATTGCAGACATGGCTGTGTGGTAAGAAATTGGCTTCCCAACCACACAGTTCCAGGTTCAGTCTCACTGCATGGCACTTTGGGCAAGTGTGTTCTACTATAGCCTCAGGCTATATATATATATATATATATACACACATGTATGTATGCATATATAT
>NC_068983.1:108576245-108584875 GCF_001194135.2 Octopus bimaculoides
TGTTGTGTTTACATTCATCTAACTTAGAAGTTCAGCAAAAAAGACTGATAGAATAAGTATCAGGTTTAAAAAAAACATTTGGGGTTAACTTGTTTGACAAAAATCCTTCAAGGCAGTACCCCAGCATGGCCGCACTCAAATAACTGAAACAAGTAAATAAAAGATATATATATATATATATATATATATATTTATATATATATACATAAATCTCTCTCTCATATAATTGTATGCATGTATACACAAACACATAAATACAAACATCTAACTGAGTGTGCAACCTCAGAATTCATAAAAATTGCCCACTAGATAGACAAAGTCTTTGGCAAAGTCTACAGTATACAGTATACAGTGCTAAAGTAGAACCAACAATAGAGATGAACCTAAACTACATACTGAAATAACATTAAAATATCGATTTTATAAGCACAAACATCTATTTGTCAGTCTTGATAAAAATGCACTATGGCTTTGTGGAAATTTATATGGCTCTTTCGTGAGACCAGTTCTCATGAATTCTAAATTACTTGGTCGATTATGAATAAGACACAACCTTACAAGTATGGCAGCTTCAAATAACAAATGTATGATTTTCAAGGGAAAAATTACGAATTTTGTGTCAGAGGAGTGATGTTTTGAACAAAAGAACAAATATTTTGGCACTTTGTTTCTATGGAGCTAAGTATCTTTTGTCTAAGCACTAGACTCCTTATTTTCCATTTGGTTCAGAGAAAAAGCATTGGTTCTAAAGCATTTAAAAAAAATTGCTAAAAATTCACTTCAATAAAAAGGAACCTTCTTAAGAGAAGAGTTTTATGAGTAACTTCTCTTACATTAGGTTTAAATTCCAAATGCACTGTTAAGTGAAGAAAAAATGTAAAGGTTTGGAGTATTTCTATGGGAGTCAGAAGTAAAATGGAAAACATAGGCTTAAACAGCCGTTTTTACAAGGACTTTTGAATGCATTTAATAACATATAACAATAATTATTTTCTCAAAGGCTTTCAAATAATATTTCAAAATATATTGAAACATCTGATAATTTAAGAGAAAACACACTCAAATTACTAGCTGAAAGAGCAGAAACCTGAAACTAAGAGTACTGGCAATTTAGAGCCTTTCAGTTATAATGCATTTAAGAATAATCAACATTATTTAAGTATAGAGCCATATAGCTATGTAATTTATTGCTTCTTAGTGAAACAACAGAGAATAGTACATACATATATATAAACATCTGCGGGTAATCGTAACACCTAGGTCTATATGATTTATGGCAAGTTTACTTTGACATTCTTTATTTATTTGAGTCAAGGAACAAAAGAAAATTCAGTGCCTCAGTCACAACATCTTTGTCACTAGAAACTCAGGGTCTGCAAGCATAGATGCTTTCCAATATCATGGTACACCACTGATAGGGCTCTGTCACACTTTAATGTTTCATAGAAATGAAGGCTTTGTCAAACCAAATATTGAGGCAAGCTTCAATACCTATTGAAAAGAGGTTAGAAACATTACCCTTTTAAACACTAGTGGAAGAAGTTCATTTTGAAAATTTCTTATCATTGGAAGGAATTGATTTACAAAATCAGCTTTAGGTAATTTCAGCAAGCTTCATGAAGAAATTGACATTGATGGAAATAATCACGGACTAGGCTGCTTTCCTCTGAATGTCTTGCACAAGAACAGTCTATTGTAAATTAGTGACAAATCTGGTTGCAAGACCAGAGTTAATCAATAAGAACTGACCCTAAGACTGACCTATGAACATTTCACTTGCCTTATTTCAAACTTATTCATAATATGGCCTAAAATATCACCTGTGTATATCTCATATGCATGAGTGAAACTGTGAGTAATAATTTTATGTTATATATCACAAAACAATTTCCATGAAATATAAACTCTAATTCATATATTGAGTTCTGTTTCTTTGTATGACACACACACACACACACACACACACACACACACACACACACAATTTTGTATTGTGTCTTATAATGCTAATTTTTTGCAATCATATTTAATCACTAATCCTTTACAATTGTTTTGATATTTGATTTTTAATAGTTTTGCATAGCAATTTTGTAGCATGAATTCTGAATGCAAATCATTGTGCAAAATATGAATTATGTTCTGTTGCTTCATACATATTGAAATTATTCTAGGGTATTTTAAATTTAAATGTATTTGTTTAACGTTTTTCTTTTTGTTCAGTAAGAATAAAATTTATTGAATACAGGGTTTAAATATTAAAAACAGATCTACATTTAATTAAAATAAATACTTTTAATTTCAAAGTGATAGAAATGTATGACATAAAAGGTATTTTTAAAAGTGAAATGACAATATCTATAAATAATCAATGTTTTGGAACAAGGAAGAGGTCTATCTGGCATTGCTTGATCTACCTGAAATAGCCCTGAGGAACATATAACGTCTTGGAGTGTGTTTGATCAAAATAAGTTTTCTCTTACAGGGCTGATATAGGGCTAAACAATAATTATAATGACAACAACATAAATAATACTCAAAAATAGCTGAACCAACTTTCTTTCCAACTTTTCGGTACATCTACTCCTGTGCAACTACTTCTAATAATTTGTCAAGCCTTTGCATATGTATTTTAACTTCCTTGAAGAGCATTTTGGTTTTTATTTTTTTTTCCTTTTCCATTTCAATACAATTAACAATTTGTTCTTATGGCTTTTCATTGTCCTACATATAATTCATATGGATCCTTTAACACATGCACCCTCACAGACTACACACCACCAGCCATAACACATTTAAAGCTCATCCTTCCATTCAGGTACTTCAACTTCTCTAAAAATGTCATTTACTAAACAATCATTACACCTCTAGATAGCATTGAAAGGAATTATATAGGTTCAACGTAGAAAATTTTCAAAACAAATTTAATTTGAACTCTCCATGCACTTGGGTCAAGGAAAAAAATTCAACGTCTTTGTCACAATTCATCTGGAAATATATGGTATAAGAACGTGCATACTTTCTAATGGCATGGAACACTGTAGATAGGGCCATATATTATGCTATAGGTCATAAAATTGTAAGCTTTGTCTAACCAAACATTTCTCAAGTGTGAAACAACCTTCTACATTACTTAACTGGAGGTCAGAAGCACTGCCACCACGATATGAAATTTGATTACTGCAAACTATTTTTCCAGATTTATAAAATAATACTGGATCTGTTCTTGATTACATGACCTAATCTGTTCAACATTTATGTACAAATTTGAAAAACACTTAATAAAAGAAAGTATGTCATAATTATTTCTCAAAAAAAAAATCAAGTTCGAATTATTTAAATTTACAGTCACTTTCTGAAGTCAGTCATATATTTCTTATGATAATTGTGTTTTACATTTCCATTAAGAATAATTAGACATGTCATACAAAGCAAGTAATCTGAGATTAGTAAAGAAAGGCTTACTGATATAGTTGTACATAGCAATTATATTTATAGGAGTAATCATATAAGTGAGAATACAATTTACTTATTTTGCAAATTGCTTGCATTACTCCACTACATTTCAGAATTCCTGACTGATATCATTCTAAATTTTCTTTCTGAATCAAAAAAGAGATAGAGAGAATACTTGTTTGATCATGATTATGAACTAAAAGCATTTTTTCTTTGAAAACTAGCAGAGACTTTCTGACTTTCATAAGATATATTGCATGTGATAAAGAATCTATCACACACAATACCACATACAAAGGGAACCACAGAGCTTGATAACTAAAGAGTAAAACTGATATTAAGGTAAGAAACTAGTAATTTTCCCAATATAAACTCAATAATAAAGGATGATTTTTAGAAATATAATTTGGATTTGATTAAATTGAAATTTATACAAGAAAAATCAATTATGGATTTTACTTTTAGCTTCATAAGTGTTGATTTATTAGATTAATGAATTTATTTTCTTCTGATTCAATAAAATTCTTGTGTGTGAACCAATCTATAGAACTTGAGGTTCTATACAATGTGTTGTTCTTCATTCATTTCAAGTATACTGAGAGGAAAATACAATTCTTCTATGAAACATATTTATAAATACTTTTACTTCATTTAATCTTAGTTTAACAATCATATTTTTGAAAATGATCTTGAGCAAGTAAATTACAAGATACGAAATATATTGTTTACTGAAGTTGTTCTAAATTTAATTTCATTTGGAAACTCCATTCATAGACATACTTATGCAATAATACAATATTTACTTCTACTAAGCAACTGTAGTACAATAATTGGTTATTTTGAATGGGTACTTTCTGAAGACTGCTCATTAACACTAAACACCTTCCTATTGTAATGAGTAGACCCCCGTATTCTTGCTGTGTGTGTGTGTGAGTGTGTGTTTAAAAGATAAGACTTGTTTGGTATTTCTATAAATAATAATATACACATCAAAAAATAAAAAGTAAATTGTCAATAATATCTACATATTTATGCTTCTTTAAAGAGTAATCAACAAAAATGGCTTTTTGGAAAATATAATATTATATTAGATGATTCCAACTTAGAATTGTGTCATTATTGTAAAGAATGATAGCGATGGTACTAGAAAGTACCCATTAGTTGATGTTGCACAAGAGTGGTCTGACAAGAGTCACAAGAGACACAATTCAGTTGGAGATTATATGTGGGTTGCTTTAGAAGTTTTTATGCCACAAGTGTAGCATCAGAAACATTATATGACTTTACCAAAGATCTATAGCATGAGACCACCTGTGTATGAGCTTGTAGAGCAAATTTTCAGCACCTATGAAAACCATACTGACAGTGTAAGAACAAGAGAGTGGGAGGGAGAGAGAGAAACAAAGAGAGAGAGAGAAAAAGAAAGAGAGAGAGAGAGAGAGAGATAGAAAGAGAGATGTAAAATGATTAGAAATAGTATGGCAGGCCATAAAGATCATTCTTCTTAGGAATGAGATGCATTAAAGATACACATATATGAAGCAATTCTGAATCTACAACAGGGGGACATATTTCATTAATATTGGACATAAAATGAACAATAATAGTTTTCTATTAAACTAATGTTTTTGTTTAAAAATCATTTGAGCCTTTCAAGTTAATGTATTCTAATTAAATCTTGTATTTTGAAAACTCGCTAACAGAATAAAGGATTTTGTGAGTATCTATGGATATGCTTGTATGATCATGACTATGTGGTTCAAATATAATTTCATGACTCTTCTTTTGTTGCATTTAGATTTGTGTCCCTACTGGAGTCCCATGGTTTATGCATTACTATATGTATGTATATGTGTAAGTATGCACGAGCATGTATGTTCTTTTAGTTATTAACTTTGGATGCAAATTTGCTTGTGTATTTGAAGGAATTTAATACAAAAATTGCTTGTCCAGATATGTTTCAGCAGCTGTTACTACCTTTTGAAAATGTCTTTGCTATTATTTATGAGATGTTGTAAAGATTATTAATCAGGAAAATGTCCTAGATAAATTTCAATTTAAATTTTCAACCATTTTCCTATATATCTAACACACAGCAGCAATTGTGTCTATATGGAAGCAAAAGAAGTTGTTTCCCAAAAGAAATATTATATTTTGGTGAAATGATTCATATTCTGAAACAATGACATAATGGTATATTCATTTTCTTTTGTAAAATTTGATATTTTCAATAATAGTATTTCGAAAATTGAATAGACTTTTGATATTTAGTATGATCATTTTAAACCAAAGTGTCTATGTGTATTGGAGAACATAATGAACTTTGGAACAATACGTTCAAAGAATAATATCTAGGTATTTTATACATCAATTGTGATTTTACGACTTCCAAGTGAAACCTTTAACAAAGAACAATGACATAATGTAAATAGTTCTTACTGTTGAGACTGTATAAAAGACATTTATAAAGCATCAGTGGTCACTTCTATATAACAAGACAGAAATGAATTTCATACAAAGATGTCTGCTTTGTTTTACGGAAGATTTTTCTATGTAAGAGAAAGATTTTTCTCTTTCATGAAATTTGATTTATATTCATGATCAGCTTTTGAGCAACAGTAAACAGAAAAGTGAATAACAATTCATTAAAATATATCCAATACTGTCCTATATTTATTTTGTTTTTAGAAAATATAGCATAATATATTTATCAACATCTTTCTCTGATTGACTGTCCTTGTCAGTATATTTCTTAATGTAGAGTAAACACTAACATCTATCAGAAATATAATGATAATAAGAAGACTTAAGTTTATTCTAATAATGAAATAAATTAAACATTTTAGGTCAAGAACCACATTTATTATAGTGTATCTTTGTTGGCATTATTAGCCTTTAAAATTTTAGCTGTATTGAAGAATGGTGGAGTACCAGACTGGATGTTGTCAGAATATTTAGTTTTGTTCTTTTGTACTTTGAATAAGGGTCGGCTTTGTCTTTCATCAGTTAGAATCAATAAAATAAACACCAGGCATGTATTGATGTCATTTTCCTTGAGTATATAAACCACCTACATGTGTGACCTTGTGTAAGTCTAAGGAAATACTATCATTATTTACAAGTACTTAATAATGATGTAATAAATAGCACATCTCATAAAAAATAAATTTATATTTGATAGGGAAAACATTTCCCAAATTCTTCTTTCTCACTATCATGCACACATACTTCTACTTTGATTTTTTATCAACTCAATAAAGCAATACCACCTAGTGATTTCGTTTCCATTACATTCAGATAAAAACTCCAAAGCTATTTCTTTACCTTACTAAACTTTTCAATATTTCTTCCAACACAAAAATTTATCCCAATTTATGTGAACCTGCTTGAAGGCAAGCATTCTAACTCTGTTAACTATTGACCTAATCTTTTGTCATAAAACATTTCATAGCTGATAAAGGTGCCATAAACAGTCAACTTCTTCAATAAATTATTTCACTTTCCCTCTGCCTCATTCCCATCACTATCCATTTATACAATTTCTGAAAATCTACAAGTGATTCTAGCATATGATCTTTCATACTTCAGAATTTTGGCAAAATCAGTATTGATACCAGCAGAACCTTTGGCTGTGTCTAACATGAGAACCATCAAAGAGCATCCAATTCTCATGTCTTGGGATCAAAAGTTTTCTTTTAGACTACCCTAGTACATCATGTGGTAGCAAGGTGCTTTCTAGTCTATTCTATATCAAATCTGGCATAGCTTAGGAGTGGGTACATAAATGTTCTATCTTAGAGTGTCCTGGGGAGAGTGTGTTAACAAAGCCAATGAGAGAAAAAGTGTGTAGTACTAGGAATTAGGAAAAAAAAATCAGAACAGAAGCTGGAGAAAATATTCTGCGCTTACAGAAGCTGGGTGTTGGAGATTTGTATGAATGCTCATTCTGCAAATGATTCAATAAGTGGTGTTTAGGCAGGGTAGCAAAGAAGAGGTCCATTAAGTCTGCTTATGAAGCTACATGAGAATAAAAAGAAACATCAGATGTTTTGGATTTAGAGGACTGATCCATGGACTGTTGCTGCTGGATCTATTTGAAGAGGGCATCTGATGTTGGAAATTCCAAAACACTTGGTGATGTGTCCTAGCTCATCTGGGAAATGCATCTTGTATACACACACACACACACACACACACACACATACACAATGTGTGTGAGTATGAAACATGTTCTATATTGATATTGTTTTGTTTGTGTTTAATCTCCCAACCTTCTTCCACAACAAGACTGTATTTTAGACTTCCATATTTTGACAATAAATTTTTAAAAATTTCCTGTTACATTAACTTATTAGTAAATTTATTTTATGATGCTCGTGCTTTTCAAGAACTTCATATAAGACATAATAGGAAACAATATCTCCAATGATTTCAAAGTTTTAATATAGGCCAAATTACATCAAGGAGATTCAGTTTACTTTTTATGAGTGGCAAAATGATATTGAATATAAATGAATGAAGACCTTGGAGAACTGCTATATAGAAACAAAAGAACACTAGACATAGTGAAAATCATATCTCATAAATATTAGCTGCTATGATTTTATATTTTCAGTCTTCCCAATATATAATGTGTGCTCAGTGACATATAGAATGTTCAGAAGTTGGACTGATTTCTAAATGATTCACCTGAAGTCATCCACCATACAATATTCATATATGTATCCATTCTTTTCACAACCATTAGATGCTACTGAAAAGGGAAGCGATTAAAAGTGAATAAAAAATGGCTATCATGCTAGCATTTTCTAAGCTGTAATTTATTGCTAAATAGTCTAATCAGTAACTATTATCTGTAAAGTCATTTTTATCCTTAAATAATTATTGTATTCAGCTTATTAAAGGTTAATCAAGAACATTTATATATTCTATCATATTTTCTTTATTTGGTATTTATTTTTAATCAAAAAAAAAAAAAAAAAAATTCCTACTTCCCACTTTCCCTACCTAACTCTAAAGGATTTTATTGCAGAATGAAACAATTAAATTATAAGAATATTAACCATTAAACATTAATTTTTGATATAATGTGATAGTAATTTTTTCAACATAAATGCATTGAATGGCTGTATAGATATATATATATATATATATATGTGTGTGTGTGTGTGTGTGTG
>NC_068983.1:108585017-108588354 GCF_001194135.2 Octopus bimaculoides
TATAAATATATAAATATATATGTATATTTGTTGCTGATCCCTTAATTATATTTGTAAATATATAAATGTATATGTATCTATGCTTGTGTGTACTTTTGCATGTGGAAGATTGTGTAAATGAAATTTATTCCTGTGTGTGTTTGTGTGTTCCTGTGGGCTAATATTTTTAAAGTTATTTGTGCATTTATACAAAATCAATAAAGAAATTAAGAGACCCAATATCATTTACTTATCTATCTATCTGTCCACATATATATTCAAACGCATATGTATATGCTTATTACACATACACATGCACACAAACACATACACACATGCATATATACACAATTACACACATACAATACACACATATATATATATATACACACACACTATGTGTGTGTGTGTGTGTGTGTGTGTGTTTTATGTATAATATATATTCAGTTGACTTTCAGTTCTGCCTGTGTTCTTGAGCACATTGGCCAGCCAAGTGATGCCACTTATTTCTGTTGACTGTAGCTTTCTCTGCATTTGCCTCTTATATGTTAGTTATGAATGTTTTGTGCTATATAGTCCTATTTTCTTTCTTTTTCCCTCCATTTGAAGGCAGTTTTAGAATGGCTTTAGAATGGCATGTCCTGGTAGCCAGAGTATGTGTCCTACTGGTATTAATCTTCATTTTGTGATGATTTCACCGAGTGGTCTTGTCTTGGCTCTCTTTACAGTGTCTTCATTGGATAGGTCACCTTTCCAGTACACTCTCAGTGTATGATTATGTAAAGAATCTTATTCACAATAAAGACTGACACCTATCAGAAATTATGCAAAAATAAACGTTAATGTTGAAGAATTGCATTATAGTGAGAACTATTTAAAAGTTATTTGTCAGTCCAAGGTTTTTTTAAAGTATTCTATAGTGATTTTTCATATATTTAAAAGTATAATAAAATATTCATTATAACTTATAACAATCAATATTGTACAATATCAAATTAATTCAGCAATAGCATACTAATTAGAATAATTTAATTACATTGTATCTCAGTCAGATGTCTATACACATTGAAGAGTTTCATCAACAGTACTGAATTGGATAACAATCCTAAAGAAGACAGTGTTCCTAAGTCTGATTATAAAAGTCTAAATGTGTCTGTAATATTAATCTATTTTACTGCTACGATCAGAAAAATTCTGTGAGCTCTCAATAGACATCTCTGATAAATTACCTTCATGAATAGAAGTTATGTAGCTATGATCTCTGAACAGTTTTTGCTATTTATTGCAAGGGTTTTGATCTTATATGAAGCAGTTACTATATTATATTGCAGTTCAGTAGATCATGTTGTTCTCAGTTATGTACTATAAGATGTTTATGAGCTTATGACAGGAAATAAGTTAACAATGATTTGTTAGTGGTTTATGTTGCACCTTACCTAAGAATGACAAAGCATGTAGTGTGATCCAAAAGCAAACTGAAGTATGACATATACAAACAATTTATTGGTTATCTGTCATATGTCTACTCAAATATTGGATATACTTAAAAATTGTATATACTTAATAATCATAAGTCCATCATCAGTATTACCACAACAGCAATGGGAGAAAACATGGGGTTGTTTCTAGAAAACTAAAAAAATGACACTATTATGATCATTTCACATAGATGTATCATAATTAGCAGCAAAAATATTTATCACACTTAACAATGACTTTCTATGCTGTATCCACTTCTAGCTGTCTTGTATATAGCTAGTTGCATGTTATTCTCCCCTTACTCTCTCTTTCAGATTTAGTTATCAGTGTTTCTATGATATGAGCTGTTTTAAGGTATAACACAAAAGATAAATAAAGTTAGCCTTTATTAATGAGCAAAGTTAATTTATCTCTATAATCTCTGCCATTTATGTTTATAATTCAAAGATCATTTTTTGCCTTAGTTTCCTTGAGGATGCCTTATACATAAAATGTGAGTGCTTGTAGCCTTTAGTTTATTTTCATTCATTGAATATATTTAATAATTGTCAAGTAAAAGATTCATTTTTATAATAATATTATGAAGCTTTCTTTTGATTTGGTAATATAAATGACAAAAACATTTCCCTTTATTTATTTTTGTTATTAATAATTGTAATAAGGTATGGATTTAGATATTCATTTATATTCACTATCCATGTGTTTTAAATAGAACATACAATTGTGTAAAAGTCCCTACCTTTCAACAATCTTATGAATGTTTCAAACTCTGAAGTTTCCTTCACAGAAATAAAAAATCAATATACTTTTTGCATATGAATGATGTGCCATTTTCCTTCCAATACATTTCTTAGCAACATAAAATTCCCAGGAGCCATATGTTCACCTTTCTATGTTCTATAAAATATCATTGGTTGCTGAATACTCCTTTCTTTACAATATTGATAGTCACGCAATTTCTTTTTTCAGAAATAAACATTTCTTTCAAATTTTCTAATTTCAGAAACACAGATGGTCATGTAGAAAATTGGTATCCTGTAAGAGATACTTTAAACAAAGTCTTTGATTTTTATTTACAATCAATAATTTTATAGTATCTTACTGATTGATTTAAGTGTTAGTCTATATTTGTGGTATGATTTCTTCTCAGATAAATGTACAGCAATATGGTGAAGTTTGTATGATTGGAAGAAATGACTTCTTAAATCTTTCATACTAATATTATCTTCCATAGTTTTTGCAATATGATTTAAGCTTTACTATAACATATGAAATGTTTAAAAACAAATTCTGAGTGAATATCTAACTAGATTCATACCTATTTTTAAGCCTTATAATATGTATTCTATTTCTGGGTTATATGTCTAATATAACACAACATTTTCATAAACATATTTTAATATACGAGAACTTCACTGCTTATGTTTGTTTTCACATATATCATCATTGTTTTGTTCAATAAACAATTGTTTTTACACCTGCTTAAAAAATACAGGAAGTAGTGCTTCATTTAAATTATTAAAATTATTTATATATTTTCTCGCCCAGCTTTTATATTTTAAGATAGGTTTGAAATAAAAATTAAAATTACAAATATTACTGATATTTAAATGAATAATCAACAACTTCATTTTAACATCCATTTTTTCAAACAGAGTTTGTTGAGGCAGATTTTCTACAGCTAGATGCCCTTCCTGTCACCAACATTCACCTGTTTCCAAACAAGAATATATTTCCTCATGGGCACACATATTCTCAGGGAATATTGGAAATGAAGGGCACTGCTTGTAGGATAGTAACAATCATTTTACAGCTATCACCTAGTGTCAAGACTACATACATATATGCATATATATATATATATATATATATATATATA
>NC_068983.1:108588459-108598352 GCF_001194135.2 Octopus bimaculoides
ATATAATGAAAGAAGCCCATTATACTTATATATGTATGTATGTATATATATATATATATATATATATATATATATATATATATAGATAGATAGATAGATAGATAGATAGATAGATAGATAGATAATGGGCTTCTTTCAGTTTTTGTTTACCAAATCCATTCACAAAGCTTTAATCAAAATGGGATAATGGTAGAAGACACTTGTCCAAAGTGTCATGCAGCAGGACTGAACCTAAAACTATGTGGTTGAGAAGCAAACTTCTTACGACACAGCCACACCATCAAAAGCAATAAATTACTTAATATTTGAGGCTTCTCTTAATAATGTAATTAAAATCACTATGCCTGTTTGGGATTAATCATTAGCATTAATCATTTTACTGACAGGTGTGAAAATTACCTTAAAAAAGGCTAAGTTAGAATAAGAATGAAAAATATGCTCACTAAAGAATTTAAAACCATCTTAGGCCTTAAAGCTATTATAAAGCAATCTTATATTATACATTTGAGAGATTCTTTTATAGAGATGATCTAGTTCTTTTCCCAGTATCACTTCTGCAAACGAAGGTGAAACCGTGAAAACTTGGGTCAAATGGTATTGTCATTATTTTCCAAAATGTTTCGAATAGATGATTTTTATTTTTGATTTATCCCTCTTACATGTAGATTATAAACAAACACCCCATCAAAGGGATTCAAATGTAGCAAGGCCACTGAGAAGAATGAAATCCAGCCTGAGGCTTTAAAAGCCTTAAACAGAGAAGCCATTCTCTGGCTGACTTGTGTATGCCAAGTTGCTTGGACCTTTGAAAATATACCGTAGCAATGGCAATCCAGTGTGATGATCCAGTATTCAAAAGGGAGACAAAAGAGAGTGCTCTAATCATAGAGGATCCTTCTTGGCTCTCCCCAGCAAATTTTGTGTCAGCTGTATGGAAAAGAAATGAAGGGATATTGTCAAGCTAACTAAACTAGCTAAATAGCATATAGTTTTCATCCTGGATGCAGCACAACACACCTGATTGCTTTATGGATAAAGAAACAGGAAGGCAGAATGGCTAGCTTCCACTTTAAAAATTTTGGTGCTTTATACTATTTTGTGTTCAAAATACTAGTGAAAAATTTGCTGGTTGGGATAAGTAAGGAACTAATGATTTCTCTCTTCATAAAAAATTGGTCTTGTGCTTCAAAGAGAAAACTATTTTTTCACAAAAATAGTTCAGGCTACATGACAGTGACAATATTGTTTGATAATATTGTATACTGATATTGTAAAATAGGTGAGTGGTTGAACACAATTCAAATCAGAACATGTTTTTATATCCTTACTAGATAGCTTTTGAAATCATAGTCAATGGTTATTCAGATTCTGATATAATAATATTTCACCATTTGCAAGATGAGATTTAATTTTCAGTAACAGTTTATCACATCAAAACAAATACATATCAACATAGAAAGTTTTACAAAATAACAATATGAGTATTGCTACTTTGTTAAAAGCAAAGCAAAACAGAAACTTTTAAGGAATAACTGAAATCATGACATTACAAATATTGTCCAAATTCTACAGCAGCTCATTCAATAGCAAATGAATCAGTTATCTGAAGATTTGATTAAATTATTGACAACTCCTAACAATGTTTAACTTTCATTTAATAGGAAGTTGGCTAACATTAAGGTAGATAACTAGAATACCATTGTGCATCTTTTCCCCTATTTGCAAAAAAGAAATTAAATTTAGACATGAAATATTAATATTTTAACCCGTAAGATTATAATTTTCTTCTGATTCTTTAATCTTTACATAACTGGGCAAGCTGGTAAGGGAATTTTCATACAGTAACTTAACTGGATCAGCTAAACATTTATAAAACATTTCAAGTACTTCAGCACAGGTGACCAAGTCAAAATCTACTAAGGAGCAACAATAAAATTGACATAATTGACAAAAGTGATATAAACTAGCAGAGGAGTTGCAATGCAGCTGCTTCATCTTGCTGATGAGGTAATCCTCTTTCAATAACTCTATTGCTGTCATGAAACAATAAATACAAACCAAAGTTCATAAGACACAATTTATATAAAGATAGAATGTCTATAACAAAAATGCTGGGAAAGGATAGTTTCTTTACTAATCTAATAATTGAAGGACACAGTAGTGTAGTCATGACCAACATTAATGTAAGGCTTGAAATAAGTAAATAGATCTATGAGATATTTTTATTATAAATATTGAATTATTTCATACAGTTTGAATGCTAAGGTAGAGCTGACTGTAACTACTCTATAACAATAATATCAAAGAAACTAAATATTAAAAACACCAACGACTACGCATTTGACAGACCGAACACATCACTAAAATAATATGAATATGATATTGTATTTTAGAGATGATTGACTTGCATTTAACATGCCTAGCTAACTTCTAGAAACGTATTTATGAGTACATTTACACATGCATATTTATCTTCCTCTTTACTACTCTTATACCATTCACTTTATTATTTCCGATCACCCACACATTTTATTAGTTATGTCACATAAGTTGTTTCTTAAAGCATTTACTGGCACTTATCTCAAAAGAGAAAGAAGAAAAAATTGGGATATAAGAATGAAACATTAGTAAATGGTGCGTAGATAAACTGGAATGAAATATAAAGGATATGATAAAAAAAAACAAAAACTGTAATACTGGTAACTGTTAGACAATAAATAGCGCCTATAAAAGTGCATATGTTTCATAAGACTAAAAATATCTAATCACATATTTCAAACTGCTAAAATCTCAACTGAAGTTCCTTACAATTGAAGCAAATGCAATACAAATGCATGCACATTATTTTACTGCCACTGTATACAATCAAGTATGTGTGAGCATGTATGTATGTGCTTCATTTGCAAGAAATTTCTATATAGCATGACTTAGACATTGCTTGAACACAAATAGATATTTAAGCTTTCTTAATCGTACCCATTCTTTATCACTATAGATTATTTATAAATGTTTGTCTGATATTAAAAGAATTTTATAATAAATATTATATTGCTGAACATAATTATTAGATAAAAGTTTTGAAGAATATTTCTCTAAAAATAAAAATTAAAGAAGGTAATGAAAATGAAATGTAAAACAGATACAAAATAACAATGATAATGGTTATGAATAGAAACCAACTGACATTTCATACAAACACACACACACATATGCATATATATATGTATATATTGATATATATATATATATAATGTATGTATGTATATATGTATGCATGTATATATATATATATATATATATATATATATATATATATATATATATATATATATGTCCACATATGTATACATACATATTCCAATGCCATATTTGATTTCCTTTATTCATTATGTATTTGAACTTATATGCAATTCACAATTTTAATTTGTATACCGTATACTTAAAAATTAATTTACAGTATTGAAAAATTTGAAAGTATAAGTTCTTGATTCTAACATTGAACATTTAAGATAAGCATCTGGTTTATATTACCCGGAAATGTTTTCAAACGATTTTTTAAAAAATTTTCCTTTTAAGGAAAGGAATAATGTATCATATTCTTGGAAGGAATGTTTTCAATAGAAAATTTATAAATATTAATGAGCAAAAGGTATGATATGTTATCAGATAACCATGTTTTGAAACTATTATAAACTTTCTTCTGTGAATTAGTATTTGTGTTAAATTTTACTGAATCTAAAACAAGATATCTAACATGAAATAGTGTGAAAAATTAGGTTTAAGGAAATTTCTTTAGATATTCTTAACCAAAATACTTATAGCAATTTATGATTAAAGATATTTTTTGCAAAATTATATCCTCTGTGTGAAAATTATCATGATGAAAATATATCTTGAGATTATTTTCCAACTGACACCTACAAAAATTACAGGTAATGATTTCCTTAGTCATCTATCTTGAAGATATTGAAATAAAATGAAAATTCTAGTAATAGTTATATAAGTTATATATAATCACTGTGTGCCATTTTAGGGAGAAATCACTTGAGCCAAATGTTGTAGTGGACAATATGAGACTAAAATGCTATTCTTCACTGTGATGTACAAACCACAGTGAAATTATGCACAGAATTATGATCTTATAAGAACTGAATATACTAGTTTTAATGTAAGCATATATATATATATAGATATATATAAATGCAGAGCAATCTTCAGCTGCATAAATACATAGAATTAAATTAAAACAGATGGACACATTAGTAAAATTTGACCTAACTCTTCCAAGAATGTAAGGAGTTAGACAAAGCTCATGCTGTTTTCACTTCAGCTTAGAAGCTACTCAGGCATCAGGAAAAAAAAAAAACTAGTCACTGATGCTTTTTGGGGTCAGCTTTAATTTATAGTCTAGTTTATCTTTATATATCAAAATCTCTGGCGGAAGAACAATGAACAGTGTCTGTTAGGGAAGGGGCCAAGTTAGTTGACAGAAATCATAGTGGGGATAGTCATAAAGCTAACAAGATTAATTTGAAGCAATATAGTGAGAAAGGAGCAAGACTCCAATAAACTAATAAAGGGAATTTTATCATGGGGCGTTATAGTTGAATGATTTGAACACTATTACTATATTAAAATTTAGGGTTATCAAGAAAAGTTAATTAAGAAGAATATTTTAACCAAAAAGGATAAAATTTTTGAATACTTTTAAGTATATCCCCCAAAAAAAAAAAAATTACCACAATGGAGGGAGGAAAGAACATTACATAGAAATAGTTTAATATTAATATTATACACCCAAATATTAACTTATTAGATGGTGTCTATGAAGATTGATCATTGGCATTAACTGGCAGTTAATAAGCTGAAGTGAAAACAACATGATCTTTGTCTATTTCCTTACATTCTTGGAGGAGTTAGGTCAAATTTTACTAATGTGTCCATCTGTTTTAATTTAATTCTATGTATTTATGAAGCTGAAGATTGCTCAGCATTTAAATTGATGTAATGATTGCATTGTTCAATTAAATGGAGTCGCTCAAAACGATCGTACCACATTACTTCTGGATATCCTGTTGCTTATTTTGATTATATATATATATATATATATATATACACACACACACTCATGCACATATATAAATGTATATAATAGACACACTCATATTGATAGGCATGTGGCTCACTTGTTATTGTATTTGACTCACGGTTGTAAGGTCATAAGTTGAATCCCTGGTGACTTGTGTTCTTGAGCAAGACACTTTATCTCACATTACTCCAGTCAACTCAGCTGGCAAAAAATGAGTGGTACCCTTATTTCAAAGAGCCAGCCTTGTCACATTCTGTTTCATGCTGAATCTCCCTGAGAAGTATGTTAAGGGTACATGTGTCTTTGGAGTGCTCAACCACTTGCACATTAATTTCGTGACCAGACTGTTCCATTGATTGGATCAACTGGATCCCTCATTGCCATAACCGACAGAGTGCCAGTTATATTGATAGTAGAAAGATACTTACATAGGCACATTCAACTGCACACACACCCACAAACAGAAATACATATATAGATACACATATATGCATATAAACATACATATCAGATAAAGGGGTGTATACATACACACAGACATATAATTATGGTTAATATATATATATGTACTCATAGACATACATAGAGGTATATAGTACATATATAAGCATATGTGTATAAATACTGTGATGTAAACACCTCAATTAGACTGAATCTGCCAAAACATGATTATAGGAGCAGAGTTAATGATTCGTATATAACAATAAATAAGAAATGATGTCTAAGGTATATGCAAACAGAGAAGGTGCATGACTCAGTGGTTAGAGCATCAGACTCATAATCATAAGGTAATGAGTTTGATTCCCTGACTGGGCTTTGTGATATGTTCTTGAGCAAGACACTTTATTTTACATTGTTCCAGCTCACTCAGCTGTAGAAATGAGTTGTGAAGTCACTGGTGCCTTGCTATATCGGCCTTTGCCTTTCCCTTGGTGTGGACAGGGGAGGCTGGTATGAATGGGTGACTATTGGTCTTCCATAAATAGCCTTTCCCAGACTTGTGCCTCAAAGGGGAACTTACTAGGTGTAATCTCATTGTCACTCATGACTGAAGGGGGTCTTAACCCTATTTATATGTAAACAGAAGTATATGGAAGTTTGAAGGTGTAGAATTGCCAAACCATGTATTCATTATAGGATAGCAACTTCAATAATATGAAAAAAATGGTTCAGGCATTAAATATGATAGACTGGCAAGTTAAACTTTGACATATGTGAAGTATTTTTTAAACAGCAGAGTGCATAAAAGGCCCAATACATTATCTCTTTCTCCAGTGAAGCCAAATTATGATTAGCCAATATAGGGAATTATACATTTGTATTGATAAAGGTTAAACTTTATTAGTGTAAGTTCAATATTCAAGTGTAAAGTTAGGTGTAGGTTATCATATAGGAACTATTTAAAATTTAAGGTGCTAGCACCAATGGGAAAATAAGTATTTTCATAGATAGCAGAATGCTTGAATATGGTCCAATATATCATCTATCACCAAAGTGGAAAGAGATAAGGTTAACAAGGCAGGGAATTATTCAAATGTATTGATCTAGGTAGTAGAATGCCTGGATATGGTTTGATACATTATCATTAAAGTAAGACTAAATTATGGTTAATGAAGGTAGGGAATTAGCTAGCGAACATGATCAATTTAGATATAGGTGCTGGCATGGGTAAGAAACATATATATATATACACACACATATACTTAGGCATGGCTGTGAGGTAAGAAGCTTGCTTCCTAACCACATGCTTCAGTTCCACTGCATGCCACCTTGGGCAGGTGTCTTCTACTATAGCATTGGGTCAACTAAAACGTCTTGTTAGTGGATTTTATAGATGGAAACTGAAAGAAGCCCATTGTGTATATATATATATATATATATATATATACATATAACACATATATATAAATATATATATATATACATATATATATATACTTATACATATATACATATATATACATATGTTTACATATATACATATATATATATACACACACAAATATATATACATATATACATACATATATATACATACATATATATACATACATATATATACACATAAATATATCAATATATAAAAATAAGACCCAGGGATCCAAGTAAAAGAACTTAAGCAGTGAACTCCCTCAGTTTGGATTTTTACACACACACACACACACACACACACACACATTGATATTTGTTTTTGATGTCCAGATATAATAACAACAATTTTACATTAAACTGAAGGATTACTCAATACTTTACATATTCATATATTATTGGACCATGTAACAATTCAAAACTTTTATGATTCAAAATTGATACCAACTGGCTAGATGGTGTATATTTTGAATCATAAAATTTATGTTTCCCCAACAAATTTTACTATTGTATTACATAAAATTAAAATTCAATAGTGAATATGGTCATTAAAACATTGAATGAGTTTTTAATAATAATTAATGCATTTATTGTACGGTGTGTGCAAAATGTAATGTAAATTTTCCATAAAACATGTATCATTTTCTTGATATGAATAAGCTTGTACATCTAATCCTAGCTTCAAAAATCAGTAAGCTACAGATAATTAAGGAAAAAGTCTATTACTTTAAATATAGATGTGACATTTCAGCTAACAATGATATTAACATAGAATTATTGAATCATGTAGTGAAAAGAAAACTATAAAAGAAACCTGATAATCAAAATTAGAAACTCTAGTTTATTGAGAGTAAGAGAATAAGCTATAGGTACATCATCATCATCGTTTAACGTCCGCTTTCCATGCTAGCATGGGTTGGACGATTTGACTGAGGACTGGTGAAACCGGATGGCAACACCAGGCTCCAATCTAATTTGGCAGAGTTTCTACAGCTGGATGCCCTTCCTAACGCCAACCACTCAGAGAGTGTAGTGGGTGCTTTTACGTGTCACCCGCACGAGAGCCAGTCAGGCGGTACTGGCAATGGCCACGCTCAAAATGGTGTCTTTTATGTGCCACCCACACAAGAGCCAGTCCAGGGGCACTGGCAACGATCTCGCTCAAAAATCCTATGAAGGCCAGTCAGGCGGTATTGGCAATGGCCACGCTCAAAATGTTGCATCCCATGCACCACCCGCACAAGAGCCAGTCCAGGGGCACTGGCAACGATCTCACTTGGCTTGCCGGGTCTTCTCACGCACAGCACATTTCCAAAGGTCTCGGTCAGAAATCAGTAATCAATGCTAAAACTCTTGTGCAATATGCCATAACCAGTCTATTCCATCTGAGTAAATTATTGATGCTATTAGCCCCATGGAAGGAGAAAAGCAAATATATAAGTTTTATTTCTGCATGAAATATTCTGTTAATTTAGGTACTGAAATATTGCTGCTCTGGCATTTTATGATGACCAGATGTACACTACCTTCTTTTTGGTTATGGGACAGTGGTCGGGGTGAGGGTGGGGTAAATTATTCCTTTCTTTAATATTATTTTTCTGTATTTTATTGATTTATGTTCCTAACTTAATTTTTTTTTTTTCAATCTATATGCATAACAATTTCTGCTTGTTACATTTTGTTTTTCTTATTTGCTATTGTTTTTCATGCTATCGTTCTTTAGGTAGCACTGTCTGTTTTGCTATCTTTTTCTATTTTCTATACTTTACTTAATTGTATTTCATTTTATTTCTGTATTTTATAACTGCAGTTGAATGGCAATTTATATTATAGATTCGGTGTTTGTATTTGTACTTTCTACCTATAAGAGGTGTCAACTCAATGAAGATATAGAGCTAATGTTTGGCCTACCTTGTCTTATCTTCTGTTCTCAAGCAGCATTTATATTTTTGATACCGTTGATATCAACTGATTGAATGGTACTGTTCAGGTGTCAATACCATAATGACATCCATTAGGCAGCTGAAGATGAGATGTATATGTTTGTTGTGTCTGTTTATTTTTTATACGTTTTTAGTTATGAACCTTCAGTATCTTGTATTCTTATTGTTTCAGATTGTCCTCCATTGAAATTTAGGTTCCAGTATGGATTAGACTTGTTCTGAGAATTTATAGTTCATGGTGATTTTGTTACATACACATTTTCATTCTCTGATACACATGCAAACATAAACATATTTATAATATATCCATTCTCTTATGAACTTAATAGATTATTTTTAGTATCTCATGTTTAAAAGTAGATAGCACAATGATGAACATAAGATATTACATAAGGCAATAATGTTTTATTAAAGTATATCTAATATATTTTTAATGACCATATTTGATTTCTTATATTGTTGGCTTATTCAGTACATAAATAGATACAAACATGTGCACACACAAGCATACACACACACACACACACAAACACATACATACACACACACACTTGTGTGTAAGTATGCAAATGTGGAAAAGTGAATGTTAAATGTTGATGATGCAGACATAGTGATGATAACCAGGGCTAGGTCAAGGTACCAGCAACTCAGGCAGTTACCCAAGCCACCATATGCTTTTTAGTCTACATTTTCAGTTTTTCTCCTTGTGAAAGTTTAAAAAAATAATACTTGTAAGGGTGCCGAAGTTCAGCTTGCCCAGGGACCACCAACCCAAGGGCTGGCCCTGATGATAACACAAATTCACGTTTACTTATCCTTATATAAAGTCTTATCATGATGATGGAACACAATAATAATGAAGGGCCTTCAACTTGTCTCAGAAAGTAAATAACTTTACTAGATTAATACATAAAAAAATATTATATATATTATGTGTGTGTGTGTGTGTGTGTGTGTGTGTGTGTGTGTGTGCATGTGTGTGCATGTGTGTG
>NC_068983.1:108598362-108602649 GCF_001194135.2 Octopus bimaculoides
GTGTGTATGTGTGCATGTGTGTGCATGTGTGTGTGTGTGTGTGTGTGTGTGTGTACTGCTACTTATAGTTTATATGCAGAAATTGTATAGTTCATCCAGCAGTTACAGTATTAGATGAACAGTGCAGATAATGGATGAGACCCAATAGAACAAAGGTTGATTCTTTAGTTATTTCTGCTTGGTAATTGATATCTATTATTCAATTGTATGTGTTTTCATCTTTTGAGTATTTGTCTGAGTAGAAAGTACAAGAAAGGGATCACACATACACACAGTCTCTCTCTCCCTCCCTCTCTCTCTCTCCCTCCCTCTCTCTCTTTCTCTCTCTCTCTCTTTCTCACACACACACACACACACACATACACACACACACACACACACACACTGAATCACATAAGACATTCTTTAAAAACAGACTTGTGTTTGCTTTGTTTTGAAGTGAAGAAACTAATTACTGTAATAAAAAAGATGCAATCAATTTTTAAAAATTGATTGACATGGATTTTTAACTACTAAAATTGTGATAATGAATCAAAACTGTAAATCTAAATGTAAATACTTAGACACAGATTCAAGTTTATATTATAGTGAAAATGAACTTGTAGCCTCTTAAAAGCTTTTAGATAGGTGCCACAATCAAGATATTGACCTATGTCACTCAGACAGCTAACAGCTTAAAAGGCTTCGATTTCACTCCACTGTTAAAACCAGGATTGATATAAATTTCAGCTGTCAACATAAAGCTGAAAGACTTTTCTCTGTTCTCAAATCCAGTTAACCAATTGCATCTAAATGAAGCTGTCTATCAATATAAAGTATTGGTGGGTTGATGCATATATTAAAGTAAAATATCTTTACTAAGTAAATTAGAAGATAATATAATCTTATAGCAATTATTATATCTAAGCTTGTTGATTTAGTGAGATTGTTTATCAGATTGAAATTATAACAAAGCATATGTACTTTAAGGACATTTTGTCAAATCAGTTTAATTCTCAACAATGATATTTAACTACCTCTACTGCTTTCCATATTCTTCTAGCCACCAACACTTGTCTGATTTATCACTTGTCTTGAATTGAAGATATCGGTCTAACCTCATCTCTTTTTAATGTCATCAGTCTTAATGATTCCTATTTTCAATTCCTCTAGTATCTTGAACTTTTCTCCCTAGTGCTGAAACTGACTCTCTTACAACTATGAATTCCCTACAACAGTTACTTTCATCCTGTATATGTATTTCTGACTGATACACAAATACTCAAAATAGCTGTTCTCTTCTTCACTTTCAAACCTAGCCACCATTAAGTTATCTCTGTCTCTGTAATTATCGGGTAGTTTGACTACTGTCTAATAATGCCTCTCCCCTGTATTTGCACATGCTGTGCAACACCCTTGGCTCCTTCATAGTGTGGTAGTTCAACATATTGCCACTCCACCAGTTTTATGTTAATTATTCATGGCAGCAAATGTACTTCACTCTTGACCCATCTAAGACAACTAAGCAAGTGACTGAACTTATACATTTAGACATGTCCTTTCACATTCCTCATAACAACCAAAGCTTATGGTCAACCAAAGCTTCTGGTCCATGTGTGGCTGCACTCCAATAGTACAGGCTACATATAATGTATACAACATTAAGAGAAATAATCACCAACCAGTAATTTAAGCAAGACAACTATCCATAATGTAAAATACGCATTCATGCACTACACAGTTTACAAGCTACCTTTTCTCTCAAATTGAAGCTTGGTCTTGTGATTGTTTGTCAAAAGGATCTCAATCAACTTTTTATGTATTCATACCTACTATTCTTTAATAAGGATGGCTCCATAAGTAATATTCCAAGTAATATTTGATGCCTGATTTCCATTCAACTTCACTTTACACACACTTGTCAATATCTTCACCAATTCTTTCTTCATTTCATCAGTCTCAGCATCATAAAGGCTTACATACCAAGTGTGAAAACACTTCTAGTTACATCAGCTACTAGCAAGGCCTTAAGCCCTGAAATATCTCTTCTGTTATCTTCAAATACTGTGTGCCAAAGCTAATCTCCCTATTAAAGCCAAACATTTGTGTCAATATAAATCTCCCTGAACTTCGGAAATATGCTGTATTGTATTCTATCCTTAAGTAGGGCAATATTTCCAGCTTCATCAAATATCAGCTGATTGCTCTCACTTCCAACTTATTAGGTGGGAGAGAAACAGTTACCTTCACCTTGTGACCTTGCTCTCCTAAATGACTGACTACATAACTTCTGTATTATCCCCATGAATAGAAGTATTCAAAATATTCTTCAATGAGAATGTAGCAATCTTACCTCTTTCAAAAGCATGAACACACAATAACTCCATATATCAAGGAACATATTTTAGATCAGCTTCTCAACTGTATATAATCAATTGCTTTGAACTTGACACAGATGCTAGATTTTGCAATTATTGAAATTTTTCCTTGCAATACCATGTTCATATCATTGCAAAAGTTGTTCACAAAGTCTATTCTTGCTCTTCAGAGCCAGAAAATGCTTTAGTTCTGAAGAGCTTCTGACCTTCTTCAGTGGTCAAATGAAACTGCCATAAAATATTATTCTTACATGTAGATAGAACTATAGCTGCTAACAAAATTATTCTAGACTATATGCAAAAAAGAAGTCAAACCTCCTGCTCACAGACATGCTGCCTCCTCACTACTTGTTCAAGCAGTATTACAATGGCCTCTGTTATTCTATGTTAGTTAACTGTATATGACATTAATTTAAATCCACATAGTAACATCTATCTTTTACCTTACACCAACCATTGTGTGTTTCCCTTTCTAGGCTTTACAGTAAAAACAGTATCCAATCCTCCCACCTACAATTTTCAACTCTACAATTTTAGTTATCACCTATGCTTTTGCAATAGACATCGCATCCAGCTGTTTAAACTGAACATCAACTGTATCAATCTCAGCAGCTAAAGAGCACAACTCCCACCTCTTGACTGATATCATTAAAAAAAAAACAGCGAAGAATAAAAAATAAGAAAACTAAATGAAATAAATTTTATTACAATATTATCCAACATATATTGCTTCTCTTAACATACTGTAAATAAAGTATTTATTCATTAATTTGATTTCTTGAAATTTTGAAACTTTCCTGACATCAACAATGTTTAATCTTAGAAGTTAATAGGTAGACTACTTTAATCCATGCTAAATCTTATAGATATTTGGCAAGAGAGAAGTTAAACTGAAGATGATAATGAAATAGACATTAGTATATTTTTGGCAACAAGTTTTCTCTCATAGTCTCCAGTATATTCTATCTCATTTAAACTTGTTCCAATAAGATTGCTATTAATCCCTCTCACCTACGTAATGATAGAGTGAAAGTAACCAATAGTATTAAATCCCAGACACATACCTAAAGGTTAAACGGAAATGATATTACCATGATTTCTGCACTACACAACCACTGCATTTTCTCTTTGCTCTGTTTACCATTACTACAATCACTTCTATTTCTGTCTTCTATTTCTCTAAACTGACATGCTGCATACACATCTGCCAAAGTCCACTTAATGTATTTATCTATTCTACTTTCATTTATCTACACCATATCTCAGCTTACAAACTTCTGCACTAAACACTCAGCCTAATCATTATCATTCTTTCTAGAAATACAGTCCTTAGAAATTCTCTCTGACATATTTTTGCTACAAGTAGTACTAAAGATTAAACTGAGCATCATTGATCTCACCAGTCTGTGAGGGCCAACAAGAGCTTACTAAAATTATTCAACCTTCTAAAACTAAAGAATTCAGTAAAGAGAAAATAAAGAAAAAAAAAATGATTAATAGGCAGAGGGTTGGTTATATGAATAAAAATTTGCTTTGCAGCCATGTGGTTTTGGTGAGTTCTGTCTTACAGAGGATCAATGCATTGTGTATGAATTTGGTAAATGGAAACAGTGTGGAAGTCCATCTGAAAAAAACATTTGAGCAAGGTCGTTGCCAGTGCCACTGAACTGGTTCCTGTACAGGTGGCACGTAAAATACACCATTTTGAGCATGGCCATTGCCAGTACTGCCTGATTGACCCTTGTGTTGGTGGCACGTAAAAGCACCCAGCTGTAGAAACTCTGCCAGATGAGATTGGAGCCTAGTGCAGCCATCTGGTTCACCAGTCCTCAGTCAAATTGTCCAACCCATGCTAGCATGGAAAGCAGACGTTAAACGATGATGATGATGATACACACACACACACACACACACACACAAATACATATAC
>NC_068983.1:108602690-108605994 GCF_001194135.2 Octopus bimaculoides
ATATATATATATATATATATATATATATATATATATATTTCGTTTGACACAACAGAATATATATATATATATATATATATATATATATACATATATATCTGTGTGTGTGTATGTACGTATGTTAGTGTGTGTTTGTTTGTTATGTCTGTTTTTGCGATGTGTGTGTCTATGTCTGCATCAGTGTTGGTTTGTTTATGTTTCTTTAACTTAACAGTTCAGGAAGCATTGACCAACAGAATAAGTACCAGACTCAAATAAATAAATGAATTAAATTAAATTTAAAACACATACAAGAGTTGATTTGATTGATAAAACACTACAAGCCAGTGCCCCAGCATATTTGCATTCCAATGAGTGACACAAAAGAATAACAGAAATCATTGTAACTGAATTCATTTCATTCTTTTAAACTTCAGTGTTGTTTAATGTATAACTAACTGCAGAGCAATGGTTTGGAGATGTTAAGGCAACATTAATCTAGTTAAAGAGGAGATGTAAGAAGCAGTACAAAGAAAGTAGGTATAGTTGGATTGAGAGGGAAAATATATACTAAGAGGTAAAATTAAAATAGAACTCATTAAAATTAGTATAATTTGTTTCGCTTTGTCTTTAACATGACACTGGGATTATATTGCAATGATGGAATGTGAACATGTTTCTATTTCTTAAGTATGGAGAATGACACTATATTGGAAAAATATATTGTTTCAATAAAGGAAAAGAAAATATATTAAAAAAAATACGAATTTTTCTTTCCTGTTTTACATTTATTTTCAAAGCTGCATGTGTTAAATCTGTTTTTTTTTTGGGGGGGGGGAGCAGTTGGATGCCATTCTATTTCATAATATTCAGCCACAACTAAGAGTGGTAATTTTTTTTTTTTTTTTGTCAGTAAGTTTTACAGAAGCAAGATATGCTATGTCTTTCACAGATGCACAACATCATGATGCTAGTAAGATCTGAACACTCAGTCATACTATGGTCAGTAGTGAATTACCTTAGCCTCACAGCAATTGTGTCTTATAGTAAACGTACAAGAAAAAATATTAAAAATTCCATACATCTTTAATGGGTTGAATTTTGGTCCATTTCAATTATTTAGTTAAACTGAAAACAAACTGGTAGATTTTTTAATATACAAGTTGATTCAAAAGTAATTTTAGTATTTAAATGATCTATAGCAATTTTTCTTTTAACTTGTTACAATTGTTATTTTGAATATTATCTTTGCTATTTTGTTGTAAACATCTTTATACATACATACACACACACACACACACACGCACATCCTCATTATTGTTATCATCATCTTTCATCATCATCATTCTAATTTTGAATGCCCATGTTCTGTGGTGGTAAGAGATGGATGGTTTGACAGGGTATGTTGGGTCCAACGACTGAACACCATGCTCCAATGTATGCTTTGGCACCTTGGCATAATTTCTATTACTAAATGCTTTTCTTAGTACCAACCATTTTACAGAGTTTGTTGCATATTTTTTTATGACACCAGCACTAGTGAGGTCCTTGCACAGCTTGCAAAACTAAGATCACCTTTGTCTGAGTGAGGCTATAATACAGAAGAAGGTGGCTTTATGCTGTGAGGTGAGAGATTAAAGTATGACAGAAAAGGTCAGAAGAAAGAGAGAAGATAGGATGTGACAAACTTCAAGAAGTTCAAATGGTCTCAGTTGTCAATGCAAGAGGGAGTGAGAAACTTTTAAATTAATTCTGCATTATGAAAGTGACAGTAAACTTGGTGCTTTAATGATAATGATAATGAAGATGATGATGGTGATAGGTTGTTGGTAATGGTGATATGAACATTGTTTATTTGTCTGCATTTGATTGGAGACAGAATCTTTAGTGAATAAACTATATTAGTTATGTACACCTATGGATTGCTTCACTGGTTCTGATACTGATTAGTAAGGTTGTTATTAAAACTATCAATGTGTTCGTGTTGTTAACACAATAAATACGTGTGTGACATAGACAAGTTGAAATATTTCCATTGGTGCTTTCTTTTATAATAAAGTAACACTGACAAAGTAAGCTTAATTGTATTTTCCTTTACTCTAAGTCTTAAACAGTAAGAATGGAAACTGAATTTTCCTCAAGGAGTTCTTTCTTTCTTAGAATATTCTTGAATCAATCACACCGACTGTATATATTGAGTAAATTAACAGATGTTGCAGTCCTAGAATTTGGATTAACAGTATTGTGGTACTAAAATTAAGCTGAAACTGTTGTTGTGAAAGCAAAAACATTGCTGAAGGTTGCATAAAAATACATTTGTTTACAATTAGAACATTCTGCCAATGGCTGAAATAAAGTTTAAAATTTATTCTAGACCTACCTTTAAAACTGTTTGTCAACAAAGCCAGTAGAAATCCTTTACATAATCATCCACCCTGCTAGATATAGAAGATAAATTTCCTAAAAATCATACACCCATTGTTTTGGAAAAGGAAGACCCTTTTCCAAATGTGTACAAAGAAAAAAAAATGAACTTGGCTGGAATAGAATGCCTTTTATCACAGGTGCTATCAATTGTTTATTAATTGAATATTGGGATCATGGCATTTGATTACTTCAAGTTAAATAAAACCAAAGCATACAAAGCTGGTGGATATTTCTACTACAACATAGGGATACAGTTAGTATGCATTGCAGTTATTTAATAAATTAGATACATCCATCCATAAAATTCCTCTGTGGCCAGGAGAGATAAAAGCTACTGTAGTTTTGGAACCTCCACCTCCATGACTATTTAGGTCCACTAGGTAACAGAAGCTGTCAACAACGTCCAGAAATCTTCAGGGCATTTGAGAGAATCTATTTTCTGAGTGCTCTTAATGTTTACCACACATACAAAACATGCCGTCTCTATTAGCCTGCTTGTGATTCCACCATAGTTCATGTGCAGGCATAGTTTCTAAGTACAGTATATGGAATTTCTATTTATTTCTTTTCTGCATATTAAGCATGGCCAATGTCAAAATGGGATCAGAACACTTTCTTCTTTTCTACTCGCTAATACTTTAGTCTTTGAAAAGTTTCCTTTGAAATTTTTTGATTCTAGGTTTTGCTTCCATGTCCTGTTTTCAACTATCCCATCTACTTTTAGTAATGAATTCTATTTACTGTACTAAATGTTTCATTCATTTGAAAAGATCCTACAAATTGAAACATATGGCCATTTGTAATGACATATTCCGTCTGATATCACTTAATTAAATGAAGTATACATGCATGTACACACACACACACACATGTATATGTATATGTGTGTATATATATA
>NC_068983.1:108606275-108615999 GCF_001194135.2 Octopus bimaculoides
AGAGAGAGAGAGAGAGATGTATGTATGTGAGCATGTGTGTTTTAATGTATACATAGATACACATCAATTCCTACATTCAGAAATGAAGTACAATAGCACCTTTAACAAACAAGTATTTATCCAAAAAATATATGTGCTTGGATTTTTATATGCTCACATACATATTCTCTTTCTCTCTTTCACACACTCACACATACACACAACACATAGATCATGATCATGACCATTATTCTCATTATTTTAAGTCAGTTTTTCCATATTAGCGTAGGTTGCATAAATTTCTCCTGTACAGTACATCACCACTTTTTGCATTCCCTGTTCATATCATTCATTAAAGTCAACATTCTGAGATCATCCCTTACCACTTATGCGCATGCTTTTGTTAATCTTCCTCCACAAGCTCTTTCTATACTGATTGCTCAATTCTTCTGTCAGCCATCATATTCTTCATGTTCTTTATATGTTTGTACAAATGTAGTCTTCTCTTTTGCACACTACATCTGATTCATCTGTTGCTCATTTTATCTCTCAGATCCCCTGTGTACCATCGTTCATACATGCTGACACTGCATGTTCACTTCATTTATTCACAACCTTTTCACATTTTCTGCATTTAATGCTTATGCATTGCAAACATGCAAGATCTCACTTTGTTCACAAACATCACACAGTTTGCTCTTTATTTTCAGTATTGCTCTTTCAGTTGCAAATTAAAAAAACCTATAAGTAGTACCAGCATGACTTATAAAGAAGTTCTACTAGATGCATTGAGTACTTCCCTTGTTTGTGTAGTAAGACTTGTATGCGCATGCATGTGTGCACATATGAATATGTACATATGTGTATGTGTTTGTGTGTGTGTGAATAAGATATGGTGTCATTGTAATTAAATGTGATTTAACACAAGAAGCTGATATTAAATAAATGATGTAATATCAAGAAATGTTAGAATATATGAGTTTCATTGATAGTTTCGGTGTTAAGGTTGAATGATACGGACAAAAGAGAGGATAGATATAGATAGGCATTTAGACAGATAGATATAAATAGGATAGATCAATAGTTTAAATTACCTGACAAATACTTTATGTGTGTGGTATCAATTGTATATTGACCATGTTTTCTTTTAACCTCTGTACTAAGGGTGTATTTTGTTGTTGCCTTTATTCAGAGTAGTTGACAGTAGCAGAATAAGTGAGCTATAATGATATACCAATTTGTTTTTCGCAATACTAATGTATTAAACAGAAATAGCAGTGAAGATACATAAGCAGCTCTTGATACTTAGAAGACAAAATTCTAAAGGTACTGCTGATAGAGTTTAATGGAAATATTCAAAATGAAATCTCAACAGAAATACTACTGCAATCATATATTAAGAAAAGTGCATAGAAATATGTCTTATAAATGCACTAATGAGAATGGACATAAGTTGACAGTTGACAAATGCTAATGTTTCTTATAAATATTGTAATCCATTTTGGGACATAGGTACAGAAATAAAAATAATTGATAGTTTCAGATATACTAGACGATAGCAGAAGTGACAGAAATATTGATGAAAACAAACATTGTAGCTTGAAAGCTTATGTAGATATATTTATTTCTAACTTACATACAAAGCCATACATTTTATGGGAGAGGACAATCAATTATATCAACTCAAGTATCTGACTGGTACTTATTTACCAATCAAGCTGGTGAAGTAGTTGTAACGTGCTCTACATATATAACTTAAAGTTCCTCATATGATTTAGCTGAACGTGTTTATCAAAATTTGTGATATAACAGGGTTATCAACATGCTTGATGTAATAAAGTGAATTGTAATTAGAAGCATCTAATACTTTTAAACCAGTTTAACTACTAGGAAAGAATGCTATATAGAAATGTTAGGCCGATGCAAAAGTCACCCAAGTAAAAGAATTTTGCAGAATTTTTGTAGAAAATTTCGATCATTCTCAACAAGTCTGAGATATGATGGAAATGAAACAGAGCCATGATATGAACTGTTTAACATTATCCATGCCAAGAGTAACTATTTGTTGCTATAGATGATGAACCAATGAGAAATTATCAAAAATAGATAAATAAAAAGTTACTGTTATGGTATTTCTACTGAAACTCTGCCATTTTCATATTTTGCTATAGTTTTTATAAATAATTGCGCATTTTATAAAATAGTAGTTTAGAAGTATAAAAATTCTTATGAAAAATGGCTGTATTAGGCTGGAGTTAACTTCAATGTGACTTTCTAACATGAAAAAATATTTCATCTCTGTTGTGTCTTGTTTGGATGTGAATTTGTAAAAATGATATTCCTTTCTATCATAGGCAAAATACCTGAAAACCTGGTTGGAGGGGGAAAGTCAATACATTGACCATCTCCATCCCCCGCCCATCACCACCACTGTTCTTGGCTGGTACTTATTTTATTGATCCTGAAAGGATGAAAGGCAAAATTAACCTTGGTGGAATTAGAATTCAGAACGTAAAAATGGATTAAATGCCACTAAGCCTTTTGTCTGGCATGCTAACAATTCTGCCAGATCACCCACTTAATTTGTAAAATTATATTACACTATAATGAAGATGATGAAGATGATGGTGGATGGGTAAATAAATATGTAGCTTTTGACTAAATAAACTATTTAAAAAAATTAATCATTGCAGAAAAAAGGTATAAAATTAACTGACAGATACAAAACTGTTGATATATGTTTGGGTAATATTTATACAAATAAAAGTAATAAAATTCATAGCAGACCTGAATTAGATACTTCAGCATCTCTAGGTTAGTGCTTCACATTTCTATGAAATATGAAAACCAACTAAAATTCAATTTTAGTTTCATATGACATTTATTAAATCTTGGTGAATATACAAGTTAGAAGTGCTAAGCAGTGATTTATATCAATATAAACAGGTGATTGGTTCAAATATGTTTGAAACACATTCAAATGCATAAGGTCATTCATGCATTTTGTCATGGAGAAATATTCTTGCTGAAGACAAAATGGTATAAATACACCAGGTAGTTTGACGTGCCCATTAGCCAGATTGATGAATGCATGCATTTTTAAGTAGTTATCTTCTCAGCATCATCAAACCCTCAGAAGAGAGGCAACACTGAACTGACTAAGAAACTGGGTCTCTGACTGGTGGTGCTAACTGGCTGCTTTCCTAAACCTGAAGAAAATCTATGCTCTATGGTCAGTGATGGAATGGTGATCACAAAAACAGGTGTTGATGAATGGTTTGTGGAGATATGCAAGTTATGTGCAGAGATTCAATAAGTAATACGTAAGTTAGCAATAAGTTTCAATGAGGAACTTAACAGTTGAGGCAGTTCTCAGTCCTATCTTTTTTGTTACCATTTTTAATGTCATAATATGGGGAAACCAGCTCTCTATGAGAACTTATATAAGGCAAAAGTCTAGTTTATAGAGTTGATTTTTGTTGAAGAATTAGAGAAGAGATTCTGATTGTGGAAGTTTAGCATCAACAGGCTTCAAATTAAATTCAGTAGAGACAAAAATTCTTGTTAGCAGCAAAGTAGAAAAAGCTCTACTACCATTAGGGATGTGGTCCAGCTGAGTATGTAAAATGATTAGACAGGATCTTTGTACTAAATGTAAATGAAAGATGCACAAGAAATGTAGTGAGATCTGAAGCAGACTGACAGGGAAAGAATGACAATATGTAGTACTGGGTTGGTACTGCTATTTTTTTTTAATTTTGGAATTTATTGCGCTTTTAAATTTTGGAATCTATTTTTTTCGAGAATACTATTTTTGAATCATTTTGGAATCATTTTTTTTTTTCCTAGCTAATTTTAGTTAATTTTTGTTTATTTTCAGATCATTGAAATGGAAAGTTAAGTTAAGAAAAACGAGCATTTTCGATATCTCCTTTTTTTTTTTGCTTTTAATAAGTTCAAAAAGGGAAATTTTGACCTCAAAGATGCACTTCGTTCTGGCTGTCCAGTTGAGTTTGATGAAGAGCAATTAAACCAACTTTTGCACGAAAATTCTCGTCAAATGACAAAGGAACTGGCAGAGAAAATGGAATGCTCCCACACTGTTACAGAGAAGCATCACTTGATAGGAAAGGTTCAGAAGTATGAAGCATGGGTTCTGCATGTTTTAAGTGACAACAACAAAAATTATCGAGCCACAATCTCCGCTGGTTTGCTTGCTTGTCACCACTCAACTCATGGGCACAAGCAACAATTTCTTTACCAAATCGCTACTGGCGAGGAAAAATGGTGCCTGTACATCAATATGAAGCAGCGTAAGGGATGGCTTAGCCCCGGTAAACAAGCAACATCGTGCATGAAACAAGATCTTCATCTGCGTAAAACGATGTTGTGCGTATGGTGGGACTGGGAAGGGATTATCCATTACAAACTGCTTGAGTAAAACCAACGTGGAACTCTATTTTCAACAATTGGAATGACTAAATATGGCGATTCAAGAGAAAAGGCCTAATTGGTAGCATGGAGTTCTGCTGCACAACAACACCCACCCTCATATCACCAATATGACCAAGGAAGCCATTCAAACACATGGCTGGGAAGTGCTGCCACACCTGCCGTACTCTCCTGATTTGACACCAATGAATTTCGACCTCTTTCAATCTCTTTGAAATGCTATGCATGGAGTTTCATTTAATACTGATGCAGAATTGAGAGCTTGGTTGGATCGATTTTTTGAGTTGAAATCGGGTGATTTCTACCAACGAGGTATTGAAAATTTTGTTGAACTTTGAGAAGAAGTTATAAACAACAAGGATGAATACATTATTGATTAATTAGTTGTTATTTTTTATTAAACCTTTTAAAAAAATTAAATTTAAAAAATCGTGGGAACTTAGTTGCCAACCCAATAAATACACTGGGATGGTAAATAACAGAAGTATCATATAATAAAGTATTTCAAATACTTAGAAAGCACCATAGAAGGAGTTGGTAGATTCTATTATGTAGGTTACTTGATTGGAAGTGGAGACTGGTGTCTGGAATCATAGTAACCAGTAATAATGAAGTAAAAAGTTCAGTGTATTATAACTACCCTTTCTGACAATGAAGAGGATTCTCTCTTTGAATAAAGAAAATTGTACAGTATTTATGTATACACTGTGATGTTTATTGTACTGAATGTAGGGGGTGTATGACGGTTAAAAACAAATGAAGGAACCACAAATGAGCAAGGAGAAAAACTGGGTATAAAATGAACCAAACATAGCATGGAAGGAAGAAGATGCAGTTATATGTGATATATGATGTGAATGAAGGATAACAGTTGAATAAAAAAGAATGTATTAAGAGATTCAAATGGAATGGATATGTAAAAGAGGAATACTGAGAAACACATAGAAAGAAGCGACAAAAGTTGATTTTAAAAGATTGAAACACAACAATTGGTGCGACAGTGCTTGAGGAAACCCATCCAACAGATGCAAGCATGAAAAAGTGGATGCTAAAAAGATGATGGTGTGGATTATGAAGATGAACTCTGATGAGAACCAAATAAAGTTTGAAAATCAATTAAAGCTGTCTGACAATTTTTTCAATCTATGGAGAAATAATTAAATTTGCTCTGTTTGTTTGTCTGTTATGTAGGTTCTATGTATTACATCATAAAGTGTGAACTGGGATCCCTGTTGATAGGCTGCTAATATTAGATAAAGTGCTAACTACTTATAGTAAGCAAATTAGTAGCTCTAATTCACCGAAGCTGCTAGATTTGTTGTGTATATAAAAAGACTAGCTACTTCTTTCTCTGGGGTTTGGTCAAGTGATGTACACAGCTCTGCCAAAAACACAATAAGGTTCAAAAATAAATCAAGGCTGTTTATCATTTTTTACAATTTAAAAAGAAATAGTTACATCTGCCCTATTTGCATGTTTATCATGTAGGTTATATATATATATATATATATATATATATATATATATATGGAGGCAATTATCCACATAATTGCTCTAGCTCTATACCTGCTCAACTTGGTCCCTCTTATCCTCTTATAGCCTTTCTTTACTTTGTGGAAATTTGAATCATTTGAGTACTACTTAGTGTTTTCTATGAGGAGAATCTCTGGATTTCACCTGTGTGTGTGTGTGTGTGTGTGTGTGTGTACACATGCATAAATGCACACATGCATTAACATAAGTCCAATATTTAAATATTCTCTGTACAACATTTACCATATTAGATTTAAACGACCTAGAACTGCAAAAGCTAATGAGATATTTAAGAATGTAGATGAAAATACAATATAATTTTATAGATAAATGTTTTTTAGACGATGTGGGTCTGATTTCTTTGCCTAGATAACAATGTACACTGTAATGTCAAAAGACATCATTTCCTCCACAGAAATTTAAATGATGGAATCAAATTTAACATTTTAATAATAGGTGAGATTTTGAAATATTACTAGAAAATGAAAATATTAAATTCTTTTTTTGAATTACTGACAATATAAATTGAAAACTGAAATATCAAGTCTTTGCTTTTAAAATATATTTGAGAAAATTTTTACAATTACACTACCTTAAGACAGCTTATCTTAAGAATATAAAGAAAATATAGTTTAAAAAATCTATGAATATTCATATTTCATTTTGTTTACTTGGAATATTATTTTGAAATATTCTTATATATGGATTCTAAAGAAAATATAGTATAGACTAACATACATAAATTATCTTCTTTAAATTTTTGAAAATACTGAATGATTTATTGAAATAACTGTAATTATTAAGATAGTGTTTTGAATGTAAACTAACAATCAATTTTAATGGAAGGTCTTAATATAGAGAATTTAAAACAGAGAATTTATGTCAGAACCAGGGACAGTTTTAGGCAGGTTGATATCAAAAGGTTTGATTATATCTTCACCAAGTTGTATTTATGACAGGTATTGTCTTGTACTTTTGAGAAAGGGACAAAACTCTGCTTATTTCAAATACTCTTGTGCAGGTAAATAGATTCTTTTAAAACCTCTACCACATGATTGAATGGTTAGTTACTTAAATGTTATGTATTTATCAAAGTAATCATTCCATCAAATGTCTACCTTTTCATAAGCCATTCCATCCACTCTAGTTGGGAAAAATATTACAATAAAAAGGCAACATGCAGATTTCCTGCAAAGAAATTTGGTTTTTAAGGAATATTACTTTCAAAAAAAAAAAAAAAAAAAAAACTCAGAGAGATGTAAATGGAAATTGCAACATTTTCTAGATAATGATCTAGAATAAGTTGTAAATAAAATAGTTGTAGAGTAAAAGGAAAAATTTGGAATGTTCATGTTCAGATATTAATTTAATGGAAAAACTAATAAAACTGTAAAATAAAAAAAAAGTTCAAAAGCATTGTTTTGGGGTGAATAAAATATTGAATCAATATATATTAAACTTGCATTGTAAAAATATTTTATTTCTTAAACTTTATGACTTATAGCAAGTTTTTATGCAGTATATTTTGTATGTAATTATATTTGCATACATTTTTTATTGTAATGCAGATACATGTCTAGAGGTGAATTTTAACTAGATTCTGTGAAGTGTGAAGTTTTTGAGACTGTTTTTTGATAATTTTAATATTGTGACTTATGAAAATACACTCTTTATGTTTTATTTTATACATTTTTTTGAAATATTAAGTTGATATGCAATACATAAACAGAAATAATTTGAACAGAAATGAGTTTTATTCAACAAGAGGTCTGGGATAAAGAAAATTTCTTGTTTTGTGATTTGATGTTTTGATTAACATGTTTTAAAGAGGTTGAAGAGGTACAGTCAGTTGAATTGATCCAAATACAAGACAAAGACTTAATTTCTTGCCTCTTGATAGATTAAAGATAAAACCTACCACAGCAAGATTTCAGTTCACAATATAAGAAGATGGAACTAAATACTGTCTATACTGCAAATTGGTTCTCTCACAATTCTACCATTCCAGTAAACTTCACCTTACTTTGTATGGAGTATCTCTTATTGATATAAGGACATATATTTCTAGAAGTCAGTTGAATTGACCCTGGTACATAATTAGTATTTATCAGCTTATGAAAAATAAAGTGTAAACAACTCCAATTTGGAGTCAACATGTAGCGAAATGTGTAATCAAATTAAATCCAAGATCAAATTAAAAGTGTTTATTTATATTCTACATGGCTTTAACCCAGTACTCTACTATTTCTGTCACTCACCTTGAGTTTATTTTATTTAATATTGATAAATGCAACTAAAATATTTGCATTGGATGGTAATCCGTTATTAATATTCAGCTATATTCATTTGTTCTCTTAATATTTTTTTAAAGAAATATATTTTACTCTCAAAGGGCAGGTCAGACCAATGTATTGTCCGAATACATTTATTGAAGATAATAATTACAAGTGCATGAAGGATTGGAATAATTTTTTACCCATTAGAGACAACATAAGTCTGCTTCTTCTAGTATACAGAGTACACACAAATATTTACCAGAGGATCTTTTTTAAACTAAGGATATATGAAAATATTCATAAATGTGAAAAAAATTAGTGTTAGAAGGAGAAAAAATTATAGATAGTTTTGGTTAGAAATGTTGGGTGGCAAGCAATAGAATTTAGTTTTGAATATGTCTTGCTTACTGTGTTAGTGACATTACACTCGTGATTGAAACTAAGAATAAGCTTTTCAAAAATGATTAAGGCTATGAAGAACAACCAAGGGGTGGAGCTGCCGCAAGTAGATTTGAAAAAAATAATGTCGTGTTTGATCAATGGCAATTATTGTTTAAGGTACAAAAATACATTTTCATTAAAACCCAAACAATGAAAGTAAGTTTTACAAATGGAGAGCAATATTCTGTAGGTTTATGAAAAACAAATACAATTCATGGTGCAGTGTTTAATAAAGATTCAAAGTTTTTAAAAAGTATACTTCAGTTCTATTTAAAGAATATTGCATTGGTCAATTAAAATAGATTATAGTGAAACTTCAAATTGAAAGAAGAAATACCAAATCACAACCACATATAATTAGGGATAATATTATAACAGAAAATGGAAACAATATGCAATGCCAGTCTGTCCTCCCACCAAAAAAAAAAATGTATATATATATATATATATATATATATATATATATATATATATATGATACAGCTTTTAAATTTAAAAGACTACATTTCAGTATCATCATTTAAGGAAATGACATTTCATTTCTAAATAACTAATATTATTTACATGTGCATCAATATATATGTGTACATGGAGCACTACTATGAAGTTGATCAAATAGACCCTAGTATTTATATCTTAAGTCTGATACATATCATATCAGTTTCCTTTGGACAAATTGCTAAGTTACAGGGACATAAACACAACACCATCTGTTGTCAAGTGGTGAGAAGAAAACACAAAGATGCAAGGAGTATTCAATACAAACTAGAGTGCATTAGTTTATACAAGCTGGCCCAGTGATCTGCTACTCTGGAGTTATTTCTGTTATCACTTTGTATCTTACTATTATTTTATTTTTCTATCATTTTATTATTATTATTATTATTATTATTATTATTATTATTATTATTGAAATTAATTGAACATGAGAAAAATGTATGTTGTTGTTTGAGTTTTAACTATATTTATATATTATATGAATAAATATATGTGCATTTATATATATAGGCATATATATTATAGATTTTTCATGCACATGAATG
>NC_068983.1:108616107-108631320 GCF_001194135.2 Octopus bimaculoides
ATATATATATATATATATATATATATATAGGGGTGTATATATATAGAGAAGCAAAAGCTGAAAATATTCAGATGAACACTAGTGTATAATCATGTAAATATTTAAAGAACAAATTTACATGAAGTACAAAAAATACAGAAAACTAATGGGAGAAGGCATTGTATTTCAAGTACGACAGCTGTTTCTGGAGGCTCAGAGTTACATAATAGTTGTAATGTTCATAATGGCAAGTGGAGTGTACAAAAAAGTCAGATATGCAACTAGTAGTGGATGCATATAAACATTACTACAAAACTAGTCTCTATTATCAATGTAGAAATATTGGCATTTACATCACTATCTCCATATCAGCTCACCTGGATTTCTCTTATAGCCACTCTTTACCCAGTAGACTTAGTCCTTGATAAAGACTTCAGAATGTAAGTTCAAAACATTTGAGTACTACTGTATGGTTTGTATATTATCTCTAAATCTTGACTTTCACTCTTTCTCTCTCTCTCTCTCTCTCTCTCTCTCTTTCTCTCTCTCTCTCTCTCTCTCTGTATATAAGAGAGCTTGTTTCCCTTGTCAGTTGTTAGAAAAGTGCTCTCACATGGCTAAGAATTCTTTTGACTCTTATTATTTCTAGCAATTCTGGTGCTGACCAGCACCATCAGTCACTTTAGTGATGGCTATACTTCTGCCTGTTGGTTCTAAATTGCGAATAGCCAAGTTAATATTTATATTTATATATATATATGTATATATATATATATATATATGGCACAAGACACAGACAACGTATTACGTTATACTCTACAGTGTGTGGTAGCATGTGTGTATATGTATAAGTTGTCTAAAAGTCCACAAGTCAGGGAAAAGATGCACTCGTATAACTGTCATTAGAGTGGGTATCTTATCCAAAGTGTACAGTATTATAAATCCATCACAGCTGATATACATAAATACAGTTCCATAAGTGAGTGAAAGGTTGTGAGTTTCAAGAACTGCACTTAACTGACTATATATATGTATATGTAACTGTGTCTCTCTGTGTGTGTACATTTAAGCAGATTCTCACATACCTAATGTACAAAACTTAATTCAATGAGCAAAAATTTTAATTCAAGTAAATCAAAATTACAATATGGTGTTGAAAAGCAAGGGAGACAACCCTAAAATGAACATTCAAGATTAACAGGTAGTGTTGTGGGGAGTGAGTCTGGTGTTTAGAAAGTACAATGACTACTCCAGACATGTTTTGATCTTGTTAGACCTCCTCAGTGAAATCTAGTCTTTCTACTATTCTTCAAATCCTAGATGGTAGAGATATGATGTGAGTGAATTAGCATTGTGAAGCATATAACAACATAAAATGAATGACTAGTGGAAATCAGCCAGAAGATGCCTTTGTCTTTAATTTAGTATCTTGTCTATTTAATCTCACCATTTATTTCCCTTATTATTAATGCATTATTACTTTTACTTCAAACACACCTCACCAGTCCATTTATGATTGATATAATTTTCTGAAGTTTTATGTACAATACATTAAAATTTCAATTAAGCCTATTCTGTTTTAATATTGAAGTTTACTTCTATTAATTCGGACTTAATTCTAAGTTAATAAAAAGTTGCAAGTTTTAGAAAACTACAATACTGGAATTTTTCAATGACTTTTGTTTGATATTAATAGTTTATACTATAATATTGGTCAGTTATTGTGTTTCAATTTAGTTTTACATGTTTTATGTATACTGTCTCCTTGAATATATTATATGAAAACTGTTAGTCTTTTTTCATATGATTATCATTAATATTTCTAAATAAGAGCTATTACAATTTGCTGCTGCTGCTGCTCCTCCTCCTCCTCCTACTACTACTACTACTGGCTCTGCTGTGGCTGCTGCTGTTATTATTAGAGTGATAGTTAAAAAGATAAGTGAAGGGCTATTTACATGTGTCTCTGAACGGTGAGAACTGACAATGACTGAATACACCAATAGGCATAGTATAGGGATACTACAAAGCAGTAGTATCCCTACACTGGAAAATATGCAGAAGTTAATAAAGCAAGACAAGTGAAAAATGGTATGTATGATCATCAGCCAAACATGGTCACTGACACAATGATATTAGCATCCTGTGGGATATGTTCATCTACTCTGACAGAAAGATAAAAGCCAACATTCTTGACATCATTATCAATGACAGAAAGTATACACTTATCAAAAGTGCAATGCAGTAATCCTTTGCCATATCACAGTTCACCTATTGTGGTTCAACTATCACGGTTCACCTATCATGGTTTATTATTTAAGCTCACATCGATAACTCCATGGTGTTGTTTTGCATTTATAATAAAATAAACATATACAAATCACAGAAATTATTAAAAAAATATACAGTACAGTACTGTTTCTACTTCACAGATTTTCACCTATCATGGGGGGGGGGAGGTCTTGGAACATAACACCTACAATAGTCAAGGGATTACTGTACCTTTCAAAAAAATAAAAAAATCATTTTTACTATAATAATCCTTTCTACTAAAGGCACAAGGCCTGAAATTTCTGGCAGGAGGGTTCTAGTCAATTACATTAATCCTATTGCCCAACAACCCAAATTGACTCGGTATAATTTGAACCCAGAACATAAAGACAGGCAAAATGCCACTAAGCATTCTACCTGGCATGCCAATGATTCTACCTGCTCATCACTTTATTATTATCATTATCATCATTATTATCATTATTATTATTATTATTATCATTATTATTATTATTATTATTATTATTACTATTAAGGCAGTGAGCTGGCAGAATCGTTAACATACTGGGCTAAATGCTCTGCAGTATTTCATCTGCCACTACGTTCTGAGTTCAAATTCTGCTGAGGTTGCCTTTGCCTTTCATCTCTTCAGAGTCAAGAAAATAAGTACCACTGGAGTTGATGTAATCAACTTAACCCCTCCCCCAAAATTGCTGCCCTTGTGGAAAAATTTGAAACCATTATTAATCATTATTAAGGGGGTGAACTGGCAGAATCATTAGCATGCTAGGTGAAGTACTTGGTGGCATTTTGTCTGTTGCTACCTTCTGAGTTCAAATTCCACCGAGGTCAACTTTGCCTTTCACCCTTTCGGGGTCAACAATTAAGTGCCAGTGAAACACTGGGGTCGATGTAACTGCCTAGTCCTCTCCCTCAAAATTCCAGGCCTTATGCCTCTGGTAGAAAGGATTATTGTTATTATTATTATCATTATTATTATTATTATTACTACTACTACTACTACTACTACTACTACTAATGATAATAACAGTATGCCATACTGGTTGTCAAGAATGTGTTTAATATGTAAAACTGGTATATCCAATTGCTAAATGGAGTGGCTATTTCAGCACTATGTTCGCAAGTGATTAATGGGTTGGATGTGGTGCTAAAGAAGTAGAAAGAATTCCTGAAATATGCATATACATTTGCTTTGTTTACATAGGTGTATTCATATACAAAACATTGTACCTTTCCGTGCTAGCTCTAATCACTATAGAAAATGTGTAGAGATAACTTTAAAATTAATGATGATGATGATGATGATGATGATGATGATGATGATAATGACCTCTAACTGAGGCACAAATACTTTTTGAGAGAAGGCTAATCGATGTTACTGAACACAGTACATGACTGGCATTTTAAATTATCAATTCAGGAGTGACTGAATATGATATAAATTTTCTGGACAAAAAATGTAATAAATGGTGTCATGAGTTTCACTTAAATATATCTAATTTGATAAGTATATCATCATCATCATCATCATCATCATCGTCGTCGTTTAATGTCCGCTTTCCATGCTAGCATGGGTTGGACGATTTGACTGAGGACTGGTGAAACCGGATGGCAACACCAGGCTCCAATCTAATTTGGCAGAGTTTCTACAGCTGGATGCCCTTCCTAACGCCAACCACTCAGAGAGTGTAGTGGGTGCTTTTACGTGTCACCCGCACGATATATATATATATATATATATATATATATATATATATATATGTATACATTTATATTAAGGGCATTACTATACATCAATGCCTCACACTAGGAGGGACTCTTAAAGTCAAAACTACCATAATGAACACATGTTAAATGTGGTAAAATGTGTTTATTATGGTAGTTTTAACTTTAAGAGTCCCTCTAAGCATGAGACATTTATGTATAGCAATGCCCTTAATATAAATAAATATATTTATAGGGAATGATTAATAAATTTTTCCCTTATGAAATTTTTTTAATGCGAACTACTTGATAAATTCTTATAAAGATTTTATCCTATATATATATATATATATGCAAATATCTTCTGTAAAAACCATGCAAATGTAAATAACTTGTCAATATGATTCACGTAGAATCACAGGTAGAATATATGGCTATAGAGACTCTATGGAAAGTAAATAATTGTGCACTACACACATATATGCTTAAATACACAGAAAAAGGAAGGGAAAGAGAGAGAGATGTATATGCCATATAAATGTCAAATGATGAAAATGAGTACTCAACACCACATTAGTGGATATATTTTCTTTATTTGTGAATTAAGGCTACCATTGGTTTCATGTTAAGAAAAGTAGGAAAATATCCTAGTGTCTTAATAAATTTTGGGCCAATTACATGTGGAAAGGTGCTCACTTCCATTTTGGAAAACACAACTTCATTTACTTCACGTATACACACACACACACACACACACACATGTATCATTAGATGGGCTTGACACATGGCACTTAAACCATATATGTTTGATTCTAATGTTAAACATATAAAACTTCCACCATTGCTTGTACACACAAGCACACACAGGTTGTCCATATCTGATTGTGGACAATGATGTAATACAAAGAGCACAGTGACTAAATTTAAGTGGCAGCCAAATTTAAACACACCTCTGGTACATTTAGATTTGGTTGCTGATTGTCCTTGACTTGTATTTCTTTTATGACTGTCTGATGGTATGTTTGCTCCATGCTGGTCTTATAAGCTGCATCTACTGGTTGCATCTATAGTGTGACATCATGTGTTGCCAAATACTGAAACATATCATTTTTCCCATGTTCTTTACTTTTACTATATATATATATATATATACACATATGTATGTAAGTATGTATGTGCATATATGTGTGTGTGTGTGTGTGTGTGTATGTCTGTATGTATGTATGTGTGTGTATATATATATATATATATATATATATATATATATATATATATATGTATGTATGTCTGTGTATATATATGTATATATATGTGTGTGTATATATGTATGTGTGTGTATATATATATGTATTCATATACGTATATATTGATAAGAGAGAGAGATTGAGTCAGACAGACAATGAAACAGTGACATACGGGATATACCATTAGATACCTTTTAGAAGGACTTCATTTCAGTTTAAAGCTTACAATATATATGTTAAGTTATCCATGATTACTTAAGCCATGTAGATTTCACCATTTATATGCATAAATACACTTTCCTCAATATGTATTGCTTTAAATCTTTTCTAAGGCTATCAAAATTCACTGGAATTTCAACAATGAGGTAAGAGTTTCTTACATGCATTGCCCATACAGCTTATTTTTTAATCTTCCTTATTGCTATACATGGTAAAAATACAAAATGTATTTTGCCAAATTTTATGAAAACCTTTCATGTATAAATTTAAGCTACAGTCTGTTGATTTCTTTTATTTTGTTTTTTACTTTGTAAAAATAAAGATTAAAATATAAAATCAAAGGTAGTTGCATTAGGAAATTACTTTTCTTCAAAGAGTATACAAACCTTTAATGTAGTTATAACCATGAAATATTTGTTGTGCAAGTTGATACACTAATATCTGTATCTTATTCATTGTTTAGTACCATACTTTGTTATATTGGTTCTGTCAAATTAGTTCTTGGTTATTTAAAAAAAGAAATGAAAGATTGTTTTCAAACAAGAAGTTTAACATACAGCAAACTTTAATAAGACAGATACACTACTGTTGAGAGGCACAGAGAAAATACACGAGAGAGAGAGAGAGAAACAAAAAGAAAGTGTGTTAATTGTTCAGAAAGCATAAAAGAAGTTAAACAATTTTTCGATGAATAAACTCAAGTTTAAAAGAGCCACTTTAGACATAATTTAATCTTGTACTATCAGCATTTATAAAACATTAATGAGATCACTCAACTAAGTTTAATGGCTATAATGCATTATTTGACCTCAATTTAATAAAATATATGCTCACAATTTTTATAGGAATATCTAATTAAATAAAAAGTAAAAAGAAACTATACATTCTAGTTTTATAAATGGTTAAAATAATCTATTTTCAATATTGAAAAAATGATGTGTCATTATATGTGGCGATAAGATATCATATATAACAATATAACTCATTTTACAACCATTACATTATAAGAATCTTGTAGCTGGATGATATATAAAATGCTGTTCTTCACACAATTTTTACAAGTATTCTTAAAAATGAATTAATGCATCGAAACCTAAAACTGAATTGTTTAAAGATGGAAAAGAATATTTCTCTCTCAGTCAACATTTGAAAACAAAAGCAATACACCCATAAGCATATATTCATAATAAATTATACACATCCATCACTAATTATACAACAAAAACTATTAGTCTCCGTGACACTTGTCTCAAATCACTATTCACAATAAAATAGTTATCGTAAAACCCATGTAAATTGCACACCTGTGTAATTTATGCAGGTGATTTTCAGAATGAAATTTGTTAACAAAATTTTCTACTCATGCAAAATTTGCACCCAAAAGTTTTCAGAATTGTCAATATAGCCAGGGGAAAAAGGTTTTCAATTTAGTTGTATTTAGCATAATTTCACTTACTTATGATTAGATTTTATTAAATAAAAATAATTTCTGTTTAATAGGTATCACATTGAAAGCTATTAAAGTGTTTGTGTTGTTTACAATAAACTTTATTTTACATTTCTTGCCCAAAAGAGATTATGTCCCATCTTTAGTATACTGCTGTATGTCTTCTCAAATCACAATCACAGGAAAAGTTGTTGATAGAAATTACCAACAAAAACAAAGCTGATAAATATGCCCAGGTGTTTCAAATTAAGTCTAATTACCAATAAACATCAGCTTGGATGACACTTTACTCAACCAACAGAAGAAGGTGACCGATCAAAATGATTATGTAAACAGAATTATTTTCCACCTATTCTTATTGGAACCTTTGATAAGGAGTGTCGAAATTTTAATCCCTTGCACACTTATAAAATGTCAAGCAAACTTAAAAATTTCTCATTAATATTACTGTTAGTATGGGCAGAACTTATAAATTGTTTACTGCAAAGGAAGAATTAAATATGTTGACTATGTATTTAAATGTGGCAATAGAGCCAATGTTTGAAAATAGTGTAAACAGCAGGACAAACTTAAAACTATGCCTAGTAATAAACAGACAAAAATAAAAACATACAATCAAGATTATCCATATCATTACATTTTTTCAGCCATTAATATCCATATCATTATGTATGTCAATGGTGCTCCATTGCGATAGGTAGAAACTCCAAGCAATGTGAAATATGGCCTGGACCATATTTTACCAGCATAAACGTCAGACTTCAAAAAGTAGTTAACCATTTAATGGTTTTAGTAAATTTATGCAGAAAAAGTAAGCATTATGCAGCCCAGCATAAACAAAAATCAACTTCATATTTAAGCCATTATTTCTTTTTGCAAAACCTTTTTCTGACATTAAATTAGTCAACTTCTGGTATAAATGTTTACGTTTCTTTCATCATTTTGCAACAAAAATTTTTTTTTTTAAAATTCTGGAAATGATCTACTCATGTAATTTATGAACCCACTAAAGTTTATTTTTATTTTTGCGAAAAAAAAGTGCATAAATTACATGGGTTTTTTTATGGTATTAAAAATTTATCACCTTATTCTTTCTGATATTGTCAGTAGTCTGAATTTTTTTTTTACCTTGATAAAAACAGAAAATATTTTTTTGAGACGATTATTTGTTAAGAATTATCTCTTTCAATGTCTTGATTCTGTTCTGTCTTAGAGAACCTTATAGTCTTGTTTCTTCTTTCAATTATTTTCAAAATATTTCAGTTTTATTCTGCTTAAAATATTTTCATTGATTTGAATAATGGATGAGAATATTGAACTAAGGGAAATAACTCAAGAAGACTAATGGGAAAAAAATAGGTAATTTAAGTAGATAGTGAGATATTGAAAGATGTATACAAAGCAGTCACGAAGATTTTTACAAGTAGAAAAAGAGATATGAAGATTTTTGACTAATCTAATTAGCATAAGTTCTAAAAAATGAGGTAAGAAGAATAAGTGCATATAAATCATTCATTTATCACCACCTATATGAATTGACTAAACTCTTGCAAATGGCTCACTCAAGTGATTTCCTGCTCATGTTTTTTGATAATGCAACTTATACCAGTCAAAGATCTTTGGAAAATTTTTTCTACTAATCAACACAGGGCTGACAGAACTATGCTTTGCTAATGATGTCCAGTAAGGTGGAAATAAGCATATTGCTGTTACGTTGAGTGCTAATTAAATTGACATGAAAATTTAATTTTCAATGAAATTAATTCTTAATTTCTACAAATTATCTCCCGTTTTCTGTGAGAGGTGATAAAAATTGCATGTAGATTTTCGCTTCTGTTCCAATTATATTCCAATAAGAAATTTTTGCATACGTCATTAAGTACATCCCACCTACCTGAATAATCTCAATTCATGCTATAAATCCTCTTGGATTATTTACTCTTTGTACTTATGCAATTTATGCTACCCAAGCATTTTTCTAACTCTTTTTCTAGTTAGAACATCTCTGTCCACTGTTTCAAACAGGCTTCTGAGATTTAACAAGATTAAACGATGTTAAAACTATCACTTTGCCTCCTAACAGATTTTTCCATTTAAGCACATAAATTCAAACTTCTGCAAAATTAATTTTTAATTTCTTAAAGATCAAGAATTAATTTGATATAACATATTCTAAAAAGGAAAGATACAAAGATTAGCATGGCTCCTGCACAAGCATGACATACAAATTTGTAAAGTTTTCATATTTTTCATGATGCTTCAAGATGGTGTCCCAACAAGGTAGCAGTCCTCTTTTCTTTACAAGTTGCATATATTGTGACTATATGTTTGTTTCCTTTCTCCAATTGATTAAAAAGAAATTTCAATCCAGAATATTTTGCATCAGAATTTTTTCCTTGTACATCACTACCTATCTATAATATGCATAATAAGACTGGATAAAGTAATTAACATGTTCCTCTATTATGGTAGCTTTTGTAGATGTTTCAAAAATGCCTACAGTTTTTTCTCTGTATATTTTTTAGCTAAAATTTCATTAACCCTTTTACTGTAAAATTCAGTCATATCCACTAAAAATTTTATTACCCTTCACTATAGAAAGCAGTTTTATATCTCAATCTATCACCTGTGGAAGAATGTCATGCCTGAAACTACTTTTTGTCAAGTTTACTGAGGCAATGTGACTTGCAGAAAATACTGGTTCTATTTTTTGGCAGATGTTTGATATCATTAATGGAATAGCTATGAAATTTAATTTTGCATTAAAAGACTTAAGACCAACTTTGCATTTTATCTTAAAATAAGTACCAGAATATATCCATTACCTATATTCTAACCACCAAACCATATTAGCCTTCTATCTAACAAATAAATCCTTAACATATGGATACAGTTAACCTGGAGAGTGCTGGATTAGTGATTTTGTCATATTATTAATTGATTAAGTATGGTAGGTTAGATTAGGTTAGGTAAAATGCCCTGTAAATTGGTACGAGCTGGTTAATAAGGAAAAGAGAAACATCAAATGAAATTTCACAGACACATCATTGTCAAGTTTGTTTTTCAACAGCTCAACAATTTCTTTTATGGACAATGCATGGTGTTTATGCTTTACACTGCAAGAAGCATTTCGTTTATGCATTGGAACCTTGGCTGGGACTAAAAGTGAAAAAGGTATAGTTATAAATAAAAAAAAAACTGGAAAGGCCTACCTTTGTTTACAAATGATGTGAGTGTGTTTATGCAGCAAGTAGCACCAACAAATTGTAGTGGCTAGCTGGTGTGATAACCCAGGAAATTTGAAATTGTTTGAAAATTTTTAGCTGAAATTAGTGCAAGATTACTGATTTTGCTGGATTACAGGTTACCAGATTAGTGGCAGTCTACTGTATTGCCATAGATATTGTGGACGTTTTTTTCTTTTTCCACATGGTTCCGGGTTCAGTCCCACTGCATAGCACCTTGGGCAAGTGTCTTCTACTGTAGCCTTGGGTCGACCAAAGCCTTGTGAGTGGATTTGGTAGATGGAAACTGAAAGAAGCTCACCGTATTTATATGTGTGTTTGTGTTTCTGTATTTGTCACCCCCACCATCACTTGACAACCGATGTTGGTGTGTTCACATCCCTGTAACTTAGCAGTTCAGCAAAAGAGACCAATAGAATAAGTACTAGGCTTATAAAGAATAAGTCCTGAGGTCGATTTGTTTCAAATGACTGAAACAAACAAAAGAATAAAAGAATATGTCAGCAGCATTTTTTAGTAATTATTAATGTACAGAAATAATTTGATTTGAGATTGGTTTAAAAAAATAACCTATAATTGAAAGAGAAGAATTGTCATTGAAAATGTATAGAGAAAAATACCACTAAAAACTAAGAAACAAAATAATGACAAATCAATATTGTAAACTCAATGTAAGTCTAATAAATCCTTGTCTACCATTAGAACAGGTGTTTAATTACCAGTATGTCAATTAAAAAATTTTTAAGAATTGGCAAAAATCAAGATAATACCTCACAAAATGCCTTGCCATAGTTAGTTCTCAAGATCCTTATTCAAGTACTGGGGTCAACTATATTCAAGTATGATCAACAATATATTCTCCCAAAAAGTATACCCTTTGTGCCTTAGTCAGAAATATGAAAATGGAAAAGAAATAAATATTTGTTCAATATGCTTTGATAATAAGATAAAAAGAAAAACTATTTCATGAAGTTCATTGCTGTTGTTCTTTAGCCTCCTGTCAGCTCTGATTGACTAGATCTAACACCAAAGATGTTTGATCAGTGATCATTCTACTTTTTCTTTAAGGTCAATATCTTCTGGATACATATATCTCATTTCTTTTTTGAAGACAGTAAAAAGTAATTTAAAAGAAATTTGACTACTGTTTCATTTCAGTTGTGTAGCAATGTACAAATTGTGTTAAGTTTTCTATGGGGATATTATAAATATTGCTAAATAAATGCCATTATGATATTTATTATTGCTACTACTACTAATACTTCTACTTTTCTTCTTCTTCTTCTTCTTCTTCTTCTTCTTCTTCTTCTTATTATTATTATTAGTAGTAGTAGTAGTTGGGTGGTTTGCTGGCAGAATTGTTAGCAATTAGAGCAAAATGCTTAATGGCATTTTGTCTGTCTTTACATTCTGAGTCCACATTACGCCAAGATCAACTTTGTCTTTCATCCCTTTGGGATAGATTAAATATGTACCAATGGAGAACCGGGGTCCATGTAATCAACTTAACCACTCTTTTGAACTTGCTGGTCTTGTACCAAAATTTAAAACCATTATTGTTATTATTAAGGCAGTGAGGTGGCAGAATCATTAGCATACCAATGTTCATTTGCTTACATTACTGGTGGTATATTTTTGTGAACTATGTCTGCCAACATTATGAATAGCTCCAAGCCCCCAGAAACAGCTGTCGGATTTATAACATAATGCTTTTCCCTCTTTACTTTCTGTGTCTGTGTACTCTGTGCAAGTTTATTCTGTTAAAATATAATTATGTATATATTTATACTTCAATATTCATCATCTGAAAATTTTCAGTATTTGCTTTCTCTCTATTTACATATATACTTGTATATATGTTTTGTATATCTAACCCAAGCAAGCAGTTTTATTCGTTTATTTGCATCACTATCTATCTGCTCCCCTGGATTCCTCTTCTCACCACTCTTTATCCTGTGGACTTGGTCCTCAGTAAAGATCAATTAAGGAGATAAATCAATTAAGGGTATGAAGACATGGAAAGCCCCTGGTCCATCAGGAATCACCATAGAGATGCTCAAAATATCTGGTGGTGTTGGCGATAGTCTAGTCACCCATATAGTCAATCAGGTGATACATGAAGGAGTCATACCCAATGGCTGGTGTAGCAGCACCATAGTCTGCTGCTACAAAAGTAAAGGTGATGCAGTAGATACAAATAATTAGAGAGGTATCAAGTTGTTGGATCAGGTAATGAAATTCATGGAGAGGGTCATAGTTTAGATGAGATGCAGTTTGGGTTTGTGCCAGGGAAAAGCACCATTGATGCTATATTTCTGGTAAGACAGCTGCAGGAGAAATACCTAGCCAAAGATAAACCTCTGTACCTGGCTTTTGTTGACATAGAGAAAACCTTTGACAGGGACCCTGATCCCATATATGGTGGTCAATGCAGAAACTAGGGATAGATGAGTGGTTGGTGAGAGCTGTACAAGCCATGTACAGAGATGCTGTCAGTAAGGTGAGGGTTGGAAAAGCGTATAGTGAAGAATTCCAGGTAGGGGTCCACCAAGGATCAGTCCTCAGCCCCTTCTTATTCATCATAGTTTTCCAGGTAATAACAGAGGAATTCAAAACAGAATGTCCCTGGGAGCTTCTTTATGCTGATGACCTTACTCTAATACCCGAATGACTATCAGAACTAGAGGAGAAATTTCAGGTGTGGAAACAAGGACTAGAATCGAAGGGCCGTAGAGTAAATCTAGCAAAAACTAAAGTCTTAATAAGTAGGAAGGCAGATAAATCACAAATCCTTTCAGTTAGATGGCCCTGCTCAATCTGTAGAAAAGGTATAGTTAGAAGCTCCTTAATATGTACCCAGAGTAAGCTATGGACACAAAAGATGTGTAGCAATATCAAGGGATGGCTAACTAGGAAGATAGTTTTTGTGTGTGGCAAATGTTCAGGGGCAATAAATACTGAAAATATACAGAAAACAGCTTCTGTCACATGCTAGGAGGTAAAACTACAAGTAGTTGATAGCTTCCATTACCTAGGTGACCAAGTCAGTAGTGGGGGTGGATGCTCTGAAATTGTAGCTGCTAGAATAAGAATAGTCTGGGTAAAGTTCAGAGAGCTCTTACCTCTGCTGATGATAAAGGGCCTCTCGCTCCGAGTAAAAGGTAGACTGTATGACACATGTGTGTGAACAGCCATGCTTCATGGAGTGAAACATGGGCCATGACTGCTGAGGACATGCATACGCTTGCAAGAAATGAAGCTAGTATGCTTCGCTGGATGTGTAATGTCAGTGTACATACACGACAGAGTGTAAGCACCCTGAGAAAAAAGTTGGACATAAGAAGCATCAGATGTGGTGTGAAAGAGAGACGACTGTGTTGGTATGGTCATGTGTTGCATATGAATGAGGACAGCTGTGTGAAAAAGTGTCACATCCTAGCAGTAGAGGGAACCTGTGAAAGCGATAGACCCAGGAAGACATGGGATGAGGTGGTGAAGCACGACCTTTGAACGTTGGGCCTCACAGAGGTGATGAGTGACTGAGACATTTGGAGATATGCTGTGCTTGAGAAAATCCGGCAAGCCAAATGAGACCGTAACCATGGCCTGTGCCAGTGCTGCATGACTGGCCCATTTGTGAGTACCCTTCAATCATTGGGCAATAAATTGAGCATGCAAGGACCGGTTGAATCAAGTGAAGTCATTTTTGTGGCCAATGCCAGTATTGCCTGACTGGCACCCATGACGGTGGCACATAAAAAGCACCATTCAAGTGTGGTCGTCACCAGTGCTGCCTGATTGGCTCCCATACCAGTGGCATGTAAAAAGCACCATTTGAGCATGGTTATTGCCAGTGCTGCCTGACTGGCTCCCATGCAGGTTGCACATAAAATGCACCATTCAAGTGTGGTCGATGTCAGTACCACCAGACTGACCCTTGTGCTGGTGGCACATAAAAAGCACCCACTGCACTCTTGGAGCGGTTGGTGTTAGGAAGGGCATCCAGCTGTAGAAACTTTGCCAGATCAGATTGGAGCCTGGTACAGCCTTCTGGCTCGCCAGTCTTCAGTCAAACTGTCCAACCAATGCCAGCATGGAAAGTAAATGTTGAATGATGACGACGACGACGATGATGATGATAGATACATACACACACACATACATACACACAAACACACACAAAAATGAAAGAATATAAATCATCATCAAATGGGTACATGTGTACATGTGTGTGTGTACATACATGTGCACATATGTGCTTATCTATTTATCTGTCTATCTATACATGTGTGTGTGTGTGTGTGTGTGTGTGTGTGTGTGTGTGCATGTGTGTTTATCTATCTAACTATATATTATATATATTTTGCTATCAGCATCAGTACTTCCCAATTAAAGAGTTGTCATCACAAGAGAAGAAAATTCTCTGTAAACAAATGTCCTAACTAACAGTATTTCTGAAAAAAACTTCAGTAATAACAATATAAAAATTGGCTTTAAATATTTAAAAAAAAAATACAAATTTTACATAGAATTTATTTCAGATGCTATGTATAAAAGTATATCATGTCAATGAATAAGATTTTAATTGTTTGGAAATAATGTAAAAGCTTTGTACATAAATAGATATATAGATATAACTATGTTCTACTTATTTTCTTTTTAAATTCATTTTTGTGGCAATACATTTCTAATAAACTTTCTAAGGTAAAACATATAATATCAATATTTAACTGCAAATTTTCTAGGGCAGTAAACAGAAATTATTATTTTTATATCGTATCCTCATATTTTTACTATTTAATAATATTTAATGATAAAATAAGAATGAATAACTTGAATGAAAATATGTTGGGCTACAATATAAGAACCTTCTAAACATGTTAACCTTAAAATAAATATCTTCAGATATATTCAGAAATTCTAAATAAAGTGTTACATGTATTGTTCAACATAGTTGATCTATTTGTGTCATATTAAATGAAAAGATATTGTAGAGTTACAAACAAAGAGTTATTCTCTGCCTTTTATATTTCCTGTTTCCATGCAACAGTTGTCAACGATAAAGATTGCAGACATCTTTTCT
>NC_068983.1:108631771-108633835 GCF_001194135.2 Octopus bimaculoides
TGTGTTTGTATATGTGTGTGTATAACATCTATATCATGAATAACACTATAAATCAGAAGAATCAAAAGACATTTAAACATTAGAAAACCTCACTGGGGTTCTGATAAGAAAGTAAACACATAATTTCTATACTATTTATGTGTGGCAAAAAGTAAAAGAAAGTCTCCAAGTTGATCATTTCACAGTTTATTAATGACTCTTCATAAATGATTTCCTCAACTTCCTTCTTCGTTCAATAGCACATGTCAGCTTCTATGTAAAGCAGTCACAAATTAGGTTAGCACATTAGGGGATAATCTAGTTAGTATGTATATGCTTCTGATAGCCTGTCATCAATTAAAGAATGTCTATTTTATAACACATCATAAATCAGAAGATTTATATATATACACACATATATATATATGGCTCCATGGTTAAGAAGGTTGCTTTGCAGCCACATGGTTCCAGATTCAGTACCAATGTCTATAACATTGAGAAATAATTTTTTGACTTAGATCATATTTTTCCATGACATTTTTTATGCACAGGTTCATTTCTCTATATTTTTACTTTTGGCTTGGTTCTTCTCCTGGTATAAACTTCTGGAATTTGGTATTGGCAAACCTTTCCTCACATTTAATCACATTAATAAGTTTCCAAATATTTGGATGACTAATATTCACTGTATTTTTCAGCACACTGTGGTAGGCTTCTAAACTATTTATAGTACAAGCAACTCCCATCATACATTGATCCCAAACATTTTATATACGTAATGGAAATAGAAGCTCAAGGCATCACCTCTTCTGTCCTCTTCTTCTAGGTGGTCCCATATAATTATTTTCAAAATAGGATACAATTCACTGTGGAATATCATCATCTACAAGTTGTTCATATCCATCATGAACCAGCAGGAAGGCAAATGCAACAAAACACTGCATTTTTAGACTAAAACTGTGATATCTGCATTTTAGTCCTTCTTGTACAACATGCTTGTACACATTTTGTCCTAAATAAAACAAGTAGCATGCCAAATTCAATCCAGGAAATGATTACAGAAATCTGTTATGGGCTGCTTTTTTGAAATTCATTATTATATTATCAGGTCTCTCATTTTGCAGTAATTCATTTATCTTTGCCAAAAGTCTACTATATGTCTCTTGACTTTTGTCAGAGAGTAATGTGAACAATTGTGGGGCATAAAAATAATCAATTTGAATGCGAAGTATATATAACTGAAAAAATATACTAGAGCAGCACTTAAATATTACCCAGTTCTTGTGGTGTTGTAACTGTCAAAGTGCTTCGTCAATTTCACATATTAGTATTCTTTTTGAATCTTCCATCCTGCTGTCATACTGTAAAGGCATTTCACCATTGTCAAGGAAGGAGTATTCACTTGGAATGGAAAACCCAACATTTGTAAGTGGGGTGGCAGGATAGTTAAAATCAGCTTGCCTTCAACATCTAATATTCCTATTAAGCTGTGCAAATGGAGGTAGCTGGAACAATGTACAGTCGTTTAAGTTCTGAACTTTACTAGTGATAATTGAGTGAAGGGCATCACGAGATGAAATATTCTTTACTTTAATATTTGAAACTATTCACGTAGGGTGAAATGCCTACTGGTATTTCATCTGTCTTTACGTTCTGAGTCCAATTTCCGCTGAAATCAACTTTTCCTTTTGGGGTTGATAAATTAAGTACCAGTTGCATACTGGGAACGATCTAATCGACTGGCCCCCTCCCCCAAAATTTCGGGTCTTGTGCTTTGAGTAGAAAAGAATATTTGAAACTATTATCCTTGCATTTATCTCTGCAGCAGTTGAAACATGATTATGGATCCCAATCTTCTTGCGATCTTTATTATTTTTTCCTGTATCAAGTCTCACCTTGCACACATGATTTTCATACCTCTAGTATAACTTCAGTCCATCTGCACTCTGCTTTATTTTTTGTGTATATATATAATTTTCTTGATTGAACACTTTTGATTTTTCTTTCACTTGCAGGTAGTCATTTAATTCAAATTGCTTGAAAATCTTTGTAAATTGTTCAGTGCAGAAGAGAGAGAGAGAGAGA
>NC_068983.1:108633978-108637109 GCF_001194135.2 Octopus bimaculoides
GGGGGAGAGAGAGAGAGAGAGAGAAAGAGAGAGAGAGAGAGAGAGAGAGAGAAAGAGATGGGGGTGGTGAAAGAAAAGAAATAAAATTATCTAAAACTGTCCAATGTGAATTTTAATTCTAAAATGATTGTTCTAAACTTTCTCTCGAAAATCATATTTAAGAGTATTTTGGGATGAATTGGCCAGTGATGAATTGACCTGGAGATGAATTGATTAATGACAAATTAATCGGGGATAAATTAACTGATGATGAAATAACTGAGTATGAATTGTCCTAGCACCCTGAAGGGATTTGTGATTTGTCTGCTTTCCTATTTACTAACACTTTGGTTTTTGCTAGATTAACTCTAAGGCCCTTTGATTCTAGACCGCACTTCCACATCCAAAATTTCTCCTCTAGATCAGGTAGTGACTTGGCTATAAGCTATAACCTTTTTGGGAATATAGTATCAGTTGTGTCACAAATCTGAACTGCATCTCAGCTGCATTATCTCTCTCCCTAATTAATTGAGTTATGACTCTTAATTTGACTTTCATCACCTGTTCCAGCAATTTGATGCGTCTGTAATTATTTCTGCCCAAAGCATGTATATATATATATATATATACATTATGTTAAATAAAATAACAAGGCCAAGCAATATGGTATTATATACATATACATATATATATATATATATATATATACACACATGCACACACACACACACGTGTGTGTGTGTGCATGTGTGTATGTTTGTGTCACCTTGTCTTGACATTGCATGTAGTTGTAAACGAGGGACAATGTCACATAAGCAGTATCATGCATTTCCAAACAGACACAAAGACACACATACACACACACACATACATACACACAAACATGCATATCTATGTATATACATGAAGCTCCTTTTAGTTTACATCTACCAAATCAACTTTCAAGGCTTTGGTCAGCTCAAGGCTATAGTAGAAGGCACTCATTCTAGCTGCCACACAGTGGGACTGAACCTTGAATCATGTGGTTGGAAAGCATATTTCTTACCTCACAACCATGCCTACACACATAGACACACACACACACCACATGCACACACACACACACACACACACACACACACACACACACACACATACGCACAACAGAGGGAGAGAGAGAGATGTTAGAGTGACGATATCTGATATGATATTGTAAGTTTCAGTCCCTATCATACTAAATGTTACTCTTTTACTCTTTTATTTGTTTCAGTCATTTGACTGCGACCATGTTGGGACACTGCCTTTAGTCAAACAAATCGACTCCAGGACTCATTCTTTGTAAGCCTAGTAATTATTTTATCGGTCTGTTTTGCCGAAACTTCTAAGTTATTGGGGACATAAATGCACTAGCATTGGTTGTCAAGCAATGGTGGGGGTGGAGTGGGGACAAATACAGACATGCAAACATACACACACACATATATACATATATATACGTTAGGCTTCCTTCAGTTTCTGTCTACCAAATCTACTCACAAGCTTTTGGTCGGCCTGTAGCTATAGTAGAAGACACTTGCCCAACATGCCACACAGTGGGACTGAACCTGGAACCATGTTGTTGGTAAGCAAGCTGCTTACCACACAGCCACTCCTGCACCAATGTTAGTTAATTTCTATTAAAAATATCGTTTTCTTGTAGACAATACGATGATTTATGTAAATAAATTTTATGTATTAATACTAATTTACTTTTATTTAGTATAATTGATTAAACTGACAATTACCAAAATTAATACACTGAATTTATACAAATCATATTCAGAAGATTCCATATTTTGAAATATATGGAGATTAAAATAGCACTGAAATCATTCCTGTTGATACTGAGAGTAGGCATAACAATCTATCAATGCTTAACTGAAAGATTATCTTTCACTTTGCCCATTTTCATTGGCTTCTTAGACTCAAGCGTAATGTCTAACTGTACAGTTTTGATTATAGCTATTTTTGTAAGTTAGCCATAAAAATGCCTTTTATCAATGACTTAAAACCAAAATATCACCAGATGATGACTGCAAAATATTATTGCTGCCAACAATTTATTTTGTGAATAGCACCAGGTGTTAATTAATAGTGTTCATCACAGAAACATTTTGATAAAAAAGATTAATCAAATAATAAACCAATTATTCTTTAAGCTATTTTTTTGTTTTAGAATATTGAATAATATTTGTGCTTAAATGTGTGACAAGACATATAGTCTGGGTCACATTGTTTTTTTAAAATGCTTTCAGTTACATATGAAATAATAGCTGTCGTTGTAAAGAAATTCATGATTTGTTGGGTAACTTAGCCAGGAGAATTAATATTATTACTGTAGTGCTCGCTACAATTAAGGGTAAATCTTGAGATAATTCTTCATTTCATATACATTATTTCACATTAAATTACATATAGTTCTTTCACACAATTATTAGTATTTGTGAGAAGTATGATACAACATGTGGAAAATGAGTTGAAAGGACAGGAAACTGAAGAAATAGTAAACTGAGTATAATACCTGAATAATAATGAAAGACATTGCAAACATGTTGATTGCAAATGATTTAATGTATGTATTGTGTGTAGTGTTCAGTACTGAATGAAATGGGTAGACTCTGCTTGTGTTGATATTTGATGCAAATAGATTACGTTTTGAGTGATTGTCTTTAATCTGTTTGTGAATGTTAAAACAAAGTACCACTCCAGGGTGGTGAACCAGTGAAATTGTTAGAGCATCAGACAAGGTGATTTGTTTGTTTTGGCTATTTGTATTCTGAGTTCTTATGTGATAGACTCAATCTACTGCCCCAAAAATCTCTCAAATGTCATCATTTCTAAAAATAAACTTGGCATCATTTCTAAAAATAGCCAAACACCTACTGCTGCTGTCCAAAGGAATAGGTATAAAAGACAAAAGAACAGCCAGTCTGTTACAGTACATCTGTCAGAGGGGCCTTGATGAATGCCATGAGGCATGAAAGTATACTAGCCTTTATATAGTTAATACTCTATATTTAATACTCAATATTTCATATATTCAATAAGACATTCAATACTTCATTTCATTTCACTATATATATTATATATTCCATATTCTATATCCCACATTAATTTTATAAGAATATAAATAA
>NC_068983.1:108637119-108649233 GCF_001194135.2 Octopus bimaculoides
ATATATATATATATATATATATACATATTTTTCTTTTACAAGAATAGCATTGACAGTAACTTCAAAGATTTTTCTCAGCTAACTCAACAGCAGAAGTCCAATGGTGGATTAGCTGACTGAAACTTTGAAATCCCTGTCAAAACTATTCTTGCTAAAAAATATAAATTTGCACTCTACAAAATGTTTTGATTAATCCTTTAATTTAATGTAAAATTGTTTTCAATATATCATAAAAACAAATATTAATACATATATACATACATGTGTGTATGTATGTATGTACACATATAATTATATATGTATGTATGTACGCATATGGTGGTTGTCTACTCCTTACACAGAGTCTGACCACCTCCTGTACCTACACCTTAGCCCCTTCATGGCGTCTGATGTGGCTTTTTAAACCAGACAATGTTTTGAAAAAACACCCTCACAGATTGCACCTCTGATTTGTACTACCAATACCTGCAGGTAAGTTCTGCTCATTGTGGATCCTAACATGTCTTTTAAGACCCCCATTGGATTTGCAATATAATTATATGTATAATTTGTATAAAATTATATGTACGCATATAATTATATACAAACACCCATATATCTACAATTGACCTGTTGCAGTTTCTGTCTATCAAATCCACTCTCAAGATTTTGGTTGGCTGAAGGCTATAGTAGAAGACACTTGCTCAAGATGCTATGCAGTGGGACTGAGCTGAAATCATGTGGTCAGGAAGCAAACATCTCAACCACCCAGCTAAGCTTGTGACTATATCAACAAAATTATTCCAATTTTCTTTTGAATATTTAAATAATCTTCAGTTAACATCAATGAAAATATGAATTGATATGGCATTTTTTAAAATTTTAGCACTGTCATCTATTTCATTTGGTAAATGGATAGAAAATATTTTGAGAGAAAATGAAGCAATTATATGAAAAAAGTTTTCTTTTAAACATAAAATTTGATTAGCTAAAAAGTAGGTTATAGCTTAATATTCAAGCACATGTTTAGTAGGAGGAGTTAGCAACCAATGATTTTTGTCAATCATTCTTGGATATATATAATTTTTAAATTATTAACTAAATTCTATGTCTTTAAAAGACGACCACTTCACTTTTTGAGAAGGTAATTTAAATTTTTTTTTTCTGGTGAAGCACATGTTTATTTAGAAAAGTCTCTAGAATCTTTTTCCTGTATACATGTACATTTTTGTTTTTTTTCTTTTTTGTTTTGTATGAAGAACCTGCCTGAAAAATAACACCTTATTTCACTCCAATGATACAATATATACATTTGTTCTTATCTCTTCAAGTGAGTGTCCTTATCTATATAATTCTTATAATCCTATTATGGTTACTAATATATTTTCTCCAAAGTTGCCTTGAAAAATAAAATCAGGTTTTAAACAATTAAGCTATTTAATATAAATCAAGTAGATGTTGATATACAGAATGATGAATGAGAAAGTTTTTAATCAGCTGAAATTTTCCTTGTGGTTAAAGAAAGAACACAAAGAATCCTTAATGACTCATAAAGGGGAAAGGAAATATTACCAAACATTTACAATAAATTTAAAGCTAATCATCATCACAATAAGTTTCCCTGTTGGTATAAATTAGATGGGATGTTATGATCTCATCTACCTTCCATTGAGAGATACAGCTACCAAAGACAGGATACTTGTGTGTGCCATTTGGCTAAATTTCTACAGCTGGATGCTCTCCCTAATGTCAATTACTTTACAGAAAGTATTGGGTGCATTTTCTTATGGCACCAACGCTGGGGAGGTTGAACAGTCCTTGGAGTAACAGGACCAAATGGACCACATAACCTTACACTTTCTATGCTCATTGAAACAATCACTTTACAATGTGAACAGTGGATGGGATGGGTATTAATTTTTAATATTATGGTGATACAAAATTTTGTAAGACAAATTAAAACAATCCATTTTTAAAATTTATTTTCTGAATGATTTGATCTAAGAAGACATATTGAAAATAAAACAGAAACTGTTTAGTGTGATATGGGAATATGAACAAAGGAAAAATCACTTTCATTATATAAAAGTAATCAATAAAATATAGACAAGAAAGTAACTATGCAGAAGAAAAATCTTTAGATAAGGACAAACCAACCAAAGAATTTATAAACTCATATATACACTTACACACACATTCATACATGTACTCATAGACACTGCAGAAAAAAATTAAAGAAAGACAAAAACAAAAAATTGTATGTTGGTATATATATATATATATATATATATACATATATAAATTTGTGTGTGTGTTTGTTTGTATGTGCACATGTGTAAACATACATACATGCATACACATATTAACATACATCCATAGAATCACAATGAAATTCTAATATATACCAAAGAAAAAGTGCAGTAAAAGAAAAACTACTACATAGTTAATATCCTGCATGATTTGAAAGAGGAAATAATTTAGACAGAACGCCTATAATGGTTTAAATGTAGAAGTGAGAGATCTGAAACTGGTTGCTGTGGATCTGTTATCTACTCACCAAAAGCTCAAATAACAATATACAATTGAATATATGATATCTAGTGACTCAGTCCTCACAAAATCAAAATATATTCATAGCTATCAAGTTGTCAGCAATGACCATTAGGCTATATGCTGACATAGCATCATAAAAGCTTTTAAGGTGATAAGCTGATAGAATTGTTACCATGTTGGACAAATGCTTAGTGGTATTTCATCCATGTTTATGTTCTGAGATTCAAATGCCGCCAGGGCCAACTTTTCCTCTCATTCTTTCGGAGTCAATAAAATAAGTACTAGTTGATCATTAGGGTTGATGTAATCGACCTAACCCTCAACTTGCTGGCCTTGTGCTAAAATTTGGAACCAATATGAAACCTTTGAGGTAGATTGACATGTTTCAAACATATTACATGATAGTGATCTAGTTACAACAATCTGGAACATGATGGTCTAAACTAATAAAGAGATAAGGAAAATGTCTAAATATAATTATTGAAGCCAAGCATGAATATCTAAGTACTTTGAATAAAATATTGTCAAGAAGGAAATTGAGAAACTATCAAAAGGGATTGAAATGGAAATAAGTAGGACAAGGAATAAGAAATTTAAAAAACAGTACCAATAACAGTTAGTAATCTATGTACGTTAAAGAACAAAATGAAAAAAATACATATCAGGACTTATAACTTAGAAAATTACTAGTTGTAAATCTCACAACGAGAGATATTCAGCAACAGTACTTTGGAGTAAAGATTGTTTGCCAACATAACATGGCAGTCCTGGTTTATGACGAATGTTGCTGTAATTTAGCCCCAGGAAACATCGTTTTCAGCTGGCTATATGACACGATCTGAGTCCTTATATTTTTGAACAAGGAAATTTAGTACCCCACTGTCAGCTCAAAACAATATCTGTGTATCGCGATTTCTGGGTTATTTCCCTTCATCAGCACAGAATAATTGTTCAGCTAGAGGTGGCACTGCCAAATTCCCGTTCGAAATATATAGTTTTTCAATGTGACAACTAGTCACTTATCTATAAATTAGAAAATTACTATTTGTAAATCTCACAACCAGAGATATTCAGCAACAGTACTTTGGAGTAAAGATTGTTTGCCAACATAACATGGCAGTCCTAGATTCCCTTGTTCAAAAATATAAGGACACAGATCGTGTCATATAGCCAGCTGGAGACGATGTCTCCTGGGGCTAAATTACAGCAACATTCGTCCTAAACCAGGACTGCCACTTTATGTTGGCAAACAATCTTTACTCCAGGACTTATAACGTTACAAACGGTTTTAAAAATATGTCTCTCCTGACTTAAGGAACTTTTATTTCAACAGTATTATTTACACAACACATACTCCATATAATCATCAGTAAATGTAATAATGTGACTCAAAAAGTGCAATCTATCATCTGATAGAATAGCACAACCACACAGTACATAGTCTCACATCCACCCCTACAACAAAATAACATAGCAAACACCCTTATATAATCATTTGTGAATGTTATAATACATCCCTCATATCAACAATTCACATACGACACATTCTACATGATGCTTAGTTGAAATACTAAATACCAACACAAGACACAACAAAACAATCTCTGGAATAAAGCAAAACATGATTCATGTAAACTCTTTTATAAAAGTGGCATTTTGGTAATCTAATTGATAAATTAGCTTAGATATATGCAGTGGCAAAGAGACTCAAAAGTAGTGTTGCTGAATAATTTAATAAAATAAGGAAGACTAGATAATAAGAGGGTTTTAAATAATTTTTCATGCATCATGTGTTTGATGAATATGAAGTGAGATAATCAGCTGACTTTATTGAAAAGACTTTGTCTTGTGTTCTTGTGTTCTAGCTAATTTTCTGTAATTAGATGGGGACAACTATGAAGAATTTAGAGTAGCCATTGCTTTGCTCATGAGGTCTAATATGACAACACCATGCATATAGTTGTTATTTAGGCACTAACTTCCTTGAATGTGAAAACTCATTTTCTGTCAGATTTTTAACTACATGAAATATCTGTTTCCTTTGAGAATAACTAAAAATTGCTATTCAGATTTTGTTTTCCTTCTCCAACAAATAGGCAAATCTAATTTATCATTTTGTTTTTTTTTGTGAATGCAATCACTATCATATTGAATTACGAAGAAATGTGCATGGTAAAGTAGTATTATCCCAGATAGTCGTAAGTTCTGACTGATGATCTAAGTTCATGAAGACAATGCAAGAATTAGATGTGAACGGAAGGAATTGTGGAACAATAAAGAAAGCAGGTGATATAGGATGAGTTCAGGGGTTTGATTTTCAGCCAGAATTTCAGAAAATAATCATTTCTATGATCATGTGAATTGAATGAAAGCACATACATTCAATCAGACCGAATCATTTGATAGTCCTGATATTTTCTACTTGGTCCATAGTTTATAACTAAATGAATGAATATTTCTGAATACTCAAGTTTTGTGGTGTATGAAGCCAACTTAAAATAGGGAAATATCTAGATTCAAGCTAAGTAATAAAAAATTTTAGCTGAAAAGGTCAGTTTAGTCAACACATAGTTAACTTCATCAGAATACTTATATTTCTAGAGTCAACAGGAGAGACTGGCAAATTTTCATTTCTAACAGCCTGGGAATAAGTTGCATATTTTTATTCCTGCACACAGACACCAGACAAGATGTAATGATATTTGCTATTTTTCTGTTACAGAAGAATTTCACTTCTTTTCTGCTGCTGTTTACAAAGATAAGATAAAATCACTGTGTGATGTGGTCCTTCAACCATAAACTTTGCCACTATGGCATAAACTGTTCAACTTGAAATGTGCAATAGAAAGGACTATTGGGGCATAAACATTCCATTGCATTTTATAAAGCTTAAATTCTTAGTGTAGTATTTTTTCAAAAAGAGAAATAGCTAATAAATTATAAGAAAAACACACAAAAGAAAACATAGATCAAAGAAAAATATTATCTTTACAGGGGTAAGAAATATACCACAGACATGAATATCAATAATTGCTGTCAAACCAATGGCTAAAATATTATGATTATATATTTTTTAGAACTAGTGTTACTTTTATCAGTCATGTGATATAACAGTTAATATTATTAATGTTTCTCATTTTTTTGTTTGGAGAAAATTTCTGTAAGCCTCAAAAGATATAAAAAGATGAATATACTCTGTTAATTATATTACAAACTGGAGCTACTTTCTAAACAGGCTATATATATATATATATATATATATATATATATATATATATATATATGTGTGTGTATGTGTGGATTATATAAATTGATGCACATATATTGTAATATATATATATGTGAGTTATATAAATTGATACATATATATTGTATTATATATATATATACATAATGTATGTGTATATATATATATATATATATACTTATATTATAGTTTTATAAATGTGTTAATATTTGCATTATAAATATTATTAAATAGTATTTTAGTAGCAAATTTTGTTATAAAGTTTTAACAAAGGATGAAGATGAAAGATTATCAGAAGTTTTCATTGGCTCATGCAGCTATTTATCACATTTAATCTTTTGCAATATTCACATTGTTTGTTTTTTTTTTATTTCATTTCACGCTAAATTTCTTTGGCCTTTCACATTTAATAATATAAATCCTGTCTTCAATAAACAGTGTTTTTTACTTTATATCTTTAATTCTCGTCATATTTTTACATTTTTCAAATGTTCATTCAAACTAATAATAGTATCCAACATTTATGTTATTAAGCTTTTTAAATCTTGAAATAATTTTTAAAAACCTTTCTACTTTCAGATTACATAACTGATTTCCTCAATATCCTCTTTTCATTGCTCTTTAATTTTTGATTTCCACTTGTAATGTCAAATGTGAACCATAAGCAATGATTCATGACACTTTTGATACTTGACCCTTTGCCAACTTATGCTTTTGACATCTTCCATCATCATTTGTTTTTATTACTTTCAGTTTATCTGATCCTCCACTAAATATATTTTCAGAAAATTTAGCAAAATAATTAGTCATAGCAATGTTTTTCTTCTATGACTCTCATTCTAATTCACATTTTTGCATTTATGAAGGAGTAAAATCTACAACTATACAAGAAGTAGAATTATTCTGTTATCACAGCATTACTAAAAGAAAAGCTTGTTTCTATTGCTTAAATTAAAACTCTATATTAGTTACTCTTGCTTAAATAATTGAGATTCATTTAACACTTATTGTTTATATTATTTAGCTCCTACTTATATCAGCTTAAGAATTTCCACATATAATTAACTACTAATTGTTAATCTAACAGAATGTATTAAAACACTTTTTTGATATCTGTTTCTGTTTAATAAAATCAAGAAATGCATTTATTTAGAAATGTATTTATATATTAAGCTTCTAAATAAAGTCTCTCATATTCTAAGCAAAAGTGAAAGCTTACATCGAAGTAAAAGTCCATCAAAGAGAATTCATCTAATATCAAATGAAATATTTTGATAAAGGATTAAAATGTATACAATTTGATAAATAGACTAAACATTATCTTTTATTTGAAAAAGGCTTTTAAGTAGTATTTAAATGAATCTTTTCACAAAAGACAATATTTAACTTTCTTAAAATAGTATTTATAATTATTATTTCTTTTGATAAAAAAATCTCTTTAATGTATTTGATAAATATAACAGTTTTGTTAATCATTAAAACTATCACAAGGATCAAAGGAAAACAAAAACTCGTTTTACTCTTATTCTATGTAATACACAATTAAGTTTGCTATAGTTTACATATAACAAATAATAATAATTCTTAATGTTTCAAGCTCAGAATTATGTTTTATTTATTCTGCAGAAACGAAATAGCTAAATTATAAATATTCAACCCCAAATTCTTGTACTCAGCATTTAAATATTTTTAGTCAGACACAAAATGTATATCAACTTTTATTATTTCTAGCTCTAGTTATCTGCTAGGAACAGGTGCTATATTTTCCTAGAATTTTACCTATGGAAATATTCTATTTTATGTAGACAGTGTATGATTAATCAGAATTATGTCAAACTAATGTTTTATATAAATAGTCTGCATTAAAATGGTTTATCTAAAGTTCTTCACTAAATATCACAAGTTCTTTTTTGTATCTTTATTAGTTTATATTTGATTAAGACCTAGAATATGAAAATATATGTCTGAACCTTTTCCATTGTTGTTATCTTACATCTTAAAATTTAGACAAATTTAGCTTTATTCATTAAATCAATTTAAAATATTCTCTTTACAATAACCATACCAAAGTCCTTTAGGTTATCATTTTTCATCCTTTCTAACCTCATATCATTACCTCAGCTTATTCAAGCATGATTAATCCATGAGATGACATATTGAAGCAACTCACAAATATGGCATCTATCATTAGTTTTAATTAGCAGTAATTTAATTATGATAATTGAATACTGTCTAAAATGAGCAGTAAAGTTGTAGAAAATTTGCAAACCTTTAGCCTGAAACCCAATAATTTATGAAGTTTTTGAAAGCAATTATTAAAAATAGATGTTTCCAGAATTCAATGTTAAATAACATCATATTTGTCACAGTAGCCATGGTCCTTCTCATCACCGTAGGCATCATCATCATTATCATCTTCATCAACATTACATACTATAATGAATCATGGGTATGACTCTTTCCTAAGGAGCATAACTGTATTTTTATCAGATCAAAACCTGAAATCTGATATCAGATGAAATCCCGAATCTCATTCTTATAAATTTCTGCCTTCTTCTATTGTTATCATCCAAACTTGAAAATGAATTTAAATTTATTCATTGAATCATATTGAAGATATATTTCTTGAGAAACATGTCATGTTGTAAGAGATATTACACTTCACTTAAAACATTGTAATTCACTAGTATTACAAAAAAATTTTAATTAATTAATTAATATTAAATTTTCTATTGAAATTAACACCTGATCTACTGCTATTAAGTTGTCTATTGCACTGAATATTTTCAGTATTCCTCTGTTGCATGAATAGATTGGAAAACTGTGGTGGAAAGATGAGCAGAAAAACACTGAGGCAAAGGGTGAATGGAAAAATTAATTTTAAAACAAATGTGAGCAATTGAAAGAAGATTAAACAATGCTACAAGCTTCTGCTAAATATGAGGAGTTTTACAATATTTAAAAAAATATGGAGTTCGAAATTACTTCAAAATAATTGTAGTTTCTGTAAGTTACAAATGGAAGGACTAATTAGAATAAATAAATATCACTTCATTTGATGCAAACAAAAAGAAAACATTTCGTTTCCTTCCTATCATTTCCCACCTCTTAAAACACACTGGTACTTTGACTTTGAATGCACTCAATTGTGTTGTTTTGTGTTGTGTTGTACAATACTGTACTATACTGGACAATAATATACTACATTATATTATATTATATGATAGGAGAATGGATGCACTCTGCATCACAAGTTTATCATTCAAGTTTCAATTCTAAGATCACAACATAATTGTAACTTATGTCCCTAATTACAGGTTGGCAGCTGTTCTTGATTATTATCAACACCAGTCCACATTTGTGGTTGTGAGGGCTTGGAGAATGTCTGGGTGTTTGTTTACATTTGTGCTTCTTACACCAAGTTTCAAGCAGTGGTAGTTTTCATTTCTTCTGTCTACAAAATTGTGTGTTGTTTTTGTGCCATCAAAGATAAGTAGCATATAAGATTCCTTACTTGCAAAACTAGTAAACGTTAATGACAGGAAGGGCATCCAGCTGTATAACAATGACTCAAAAATATATTCATCTAGCATATAAATGAACATAAAAAGGAATGAACAAATATATACATAATATTCAGATAACTACTCCTCTACTAACAATAAAAGCTTCTTTCTTGAACTGAAGTATAGATTGTACAATGCTTGTGTTTGAAGCATGATGCTGCACAGTAAGAAGGTAAATGGCTCGCAAAAACTGGAAAGAAATGAAGCAACCATGTTCTATTGGATGAATAATGTTAGTGTGCATGAATAATGAAGCACAATTAAGCTGAGAGTGAAACTGGATATAAGAGATATAAGAGATAGGAAGACAGATTACTGTACTAGTATAGACATGTGATATGTATGGAAAATGTCACTTGTATAAAGGAGTGCCAACCATTTTAAGTGGATGGAACCTATGAAAGGAGGAAACAGAAGGAAGTGAGAAGTGATGAAAACAGATCTCAAGACATTGAACCTTATGAAGATGACAAAGGATTCTCCATCTAACCTTTGTACACATGAAAACAAACAAAAAATGTTCAGATTAAAGCTCCCTATAGTCAACTATTATGTCAAAGGCTATCATTGTCCTCTTCATTGCCTTCTCCTCTGTCACTGAGTCCTTATCATACTCTTTCTCCCATCACTCACTTTGATACTCTTCATTTACTCCTACTTTCATCAACCTATATCTCTTCTATGGCTTTCTCTTGCCATCCTTTTTATTCCTGACTTTCTTTCGTCCCTTTCTCTTGCATTCTCTGTTATGTGCTTTCTTATATTTTTACCCTTGTCTGCTCTTATCACTTTCTCTTACCCTTGCTGCTACTTTCCACATTTTATTTTCACCCTTTTTGTATCTTGTCACTTCTCTGCTAATTCTCTTCTATCTCTCTTACACTATTTTCATTCTGCTCCCTTCCATCATTTTCCTTTTCTCACTCTTCTAGTTAGCCCTCTATCAATTTCTCATGTTTCCATTACCAACTCTTCTATTCCTTAGTTATTTACTATTTGCCCTCTTCTATTACTATTTTCTCTCCCATTTGACATATTAGGCTATCATCCATTATTCTCTCCTCTGCTATCCTCTTGTACTTGTGAATCTTGTTCTTTTCTATCACACCCTCTTTTTCCTCACCATGCTACCTCTGTGATAAAAGGCAGTAATGCACGATTGTATGGGTGATTAGATAAAAATTTCCCTTTCTATACACCCAGATGTTGTGTGGGAATGAAACAAATAAACGAACACAGGGAAGAGAAATGATGATAATTACTCTGGCATTGGTGTAATTGAAGGAGAGATGAGAGTAATGGAAGAGAGGCACTAATGTAAGGTGTAATAAAAAGAGACAAATTGTAGGGGGTTGTGGGATAGAGACACTTGGCAGTTACATATTTATTAGTTAGAGGGTAGTGTGGCTGTCAACAGTGAGTAATAGGGGAGAGAGAGAGAGTGGTGTTTAGCAACATAGTAAGGTAAAGACAGAAGGGAGCATGAGAGATGAATCATCATCACCATTGTCTTTTAATGTCCTCCTTCCATGCTGGCATGGACAGGAGCTGGCAAGGAAAGAGCCTGTGCCATGCTTGTGTCTGTTTTGGCATGGTTTTTATGGTGAGATGCTCTTCCTAACACCGGCCACTCTGCAGAGTGGGATGATTGCTTTGTATGTGGCACTCCCAAAGGTGAGGTCAGTTCTGGCATGGTTTTTACAGCTGGGTGCCCTTTCAAATACCAACCACTTTACAATGTGATGTGGATGCTTTTTAAGTGACATCTGCACTAGCAGGGACACCAAGTAACTTTGCAAGACAAAGAATCTGAGAGGGGAGGGGCAAGGGAAGAGGTGAGTAGTTATGGGAATGTGTGATAGCTTGAGCATTATGAAGCTAATCAAGAGTAATCTGTTGGAGCATGAGAGACTGCTGCATCTTTAAATATTTGCAAGGCTTTTAGTTTTTTATGATATTTATGACTTTCTAAATGGTATTAGCAATATATGTGAAAAGAAATAGTTATGACTTGTAATATGAGAACCTAATAATACATGTACTGGAAATATTGATATGTTTGATTCAAACAAACTAATACATGGCTTTTGCAACTTAAAAAAAAAAGTTAAACAAATACCTTAATAGGGGTCTTCAGTTGAAAAGAAGTAAAACCACTTTTCTATCACAAAAATAGCTTTGTATTAGAAAAGATTCTTGTCATATACTCATTGTACTTTATATTTTTGTAGAAGTGAAATTGCCACAAGGATTTTATTGTTTTTGTATAGAAGAAGAAGAAGCATGATTAATTTATCTCTATTGGAGTAAAAATATATTATAAGACAAAGACTTTTAAAAAAAAATGTTTTTGCAGAAATGTAAACAAATATCATTTTCTCTCATTATATCACATCATTCTGTAAAGCTTTCATCTGTCTTGCAGTTTTGACAAATTTAATACATTATCCATATAAAAAATAATAAAGCTTATAAAAGTAGATAATTTATGGAATTTAGGTGTATAAACTGGTAAAATTTTGTAAATTAGACAACCAATAATGTGAGAAATTTCTGAAATGAAAAGGACATAAATTAACAACACTGATAAAAATTATGAATTATTATCATCAATTTACACATAAACTAACAATTAAATAATATATTTCATATTACACACACACATATCACAGACACACTCACATATGTGTGTTTGTGTGAGTGTGCATGTGAGTATAAATATATATATATATATATATATATATATATATATATATATATATATATATA